>NW_027157316.1:11166-11417 GCF_002600585.1 Cystoisospora suis
ATAGATTAAGGATAGATAGATATCTCTTACCCCCCGAAGACTTGTTGAGTGGCGGAGAGTAGAAGATGCCTGCCTCCTGAAGTGCCTACTACTAGAGGTCGGCGTTTGCTTCCTCTTCCATTAGGAGAGTGGAGAAGAGGATGAGGAGAAGAGTAAGGAGATTTCGACGAAGAAGGTGGTGTTCCAACGACTGAGATAGGAGAAGAAGATCTAGAAGAAGAAGAGAGAAGAAGAGATTTCTTGGGAGAAGA
>NW_027157317.1:0-4780 GCF_002600585.1 Cystoisospora suis
TCTATATTCAATCTATTTGTAAGCTATCTATCTATCTATCTTTAATCTATCTATCTATCTATCTATCTATCTATCTTTAATCTATCTATTTGTCTTTAGATGATTTTCCGTCTGTTAGCCATCTATCTTCAATTGTGTACCTATCTGCAATCTCTGTGTCTTTAATCTATCTACCTATCTATCTTTAATCTATCTATTCATCTGTATGTATCTACCTGTCTTTATCTATTTATCTATATCTGTCTACCCACGTTTAAGCTGTCTACTTATCTCTATCTATTTATCTATCTATCTATCTCTGTACGTGTAGACTCCTTGATTCAGCAAATACCGGTAGAAAGAGTAGAGGGTGAAAAACCCCCAGGTGTCTATACACTTCAGTCATACGTGGGTTTCTCTCTTATCTTGCTCGACTGTTGCTGTTTCGTTCTGATAAGAAGAAATGAAGTTGTTCTATGGTCTTGATAGATTTGGCCGCTCTTGACGTATGCAAATAGGCTCTTTTCTCACAAGCTCCTGCACATGCACAGATAAGCACCAGAGGACCCTCTGGCTTTGCGTTGCGTCGCTGACTCTTCTCTTTCTCTGTAGACACGTGTGTCTTTGTGTCTCGCACAAGTGAAGATGATGTGAATAGGAAAGATAGCTAGCTAGCTAGCTATCAAAAGATGAATGGGTCTTTAACTTCGACGTGGTATACGTACGCCTGGAACTTGCGTTGTGGTATGTCGAAAACATATCAACTCTTCGAAGAGGAAAATGTATGTATCTTCCTATGGAAGGAGATAGATACGTAGGTAGATAGATAGATAGGTAGATTAAAGATAGACACATGGATCGAAGATAGATGGAGAGATAGATTAGCGATAGATGAATAGGGAGAGAGATAGATTAGTGAGAGATAGATAGATAGAAGTGGAGACAGAGAAAGATGACAACAGCGTCGTTCTTCTTTAATGTGTATGCCTTTCTTTCTTTTGCTCTTTTCTCCCATGCTCCTCCGTAGTCTTCTTTTTTCGTATCACCGTTTCTTTTCTTTTCTTCTTCCCGTAGTCATCTTCTCTTTTTCTTCTTCTTCTTTATCTCTCTCTATCTCATTGTCCCTTAACGTGTATTGTCCTTACGTATGTACAGACACGGAGTGATCCCCCCTACTACAGTGAGAAGACATACCGCACTGCATACAGAGACTTCAGTATTCGTGAGAACAGGGAGAGGCGAGAAGCTGATGAGAAAGAAAGAGAAGAAAGAAGAAAGATAAAAGAAAGAGAAAAAAGAAGAAAGATAAAAGAAAGAGTAGAAAGCAAGCATCAAGGAGGAAGAGAAGATCGAGTGTTACAGGCTTTAAGATCGATTGTCTTACATCAGACGGGGGGTTCTCAGAGGCAAGCGGGAAGAGATCTTTCAGAGAAGAAAGAAGAGCTACACGGAGAAGTCAAAGAAGATGAAGACCAAGAAGAAGAAGTAGAACCCAAAGAATCCCAAAGAGAGACAGAGGCAAGGAGACGAAAAAAGCGTAGACGGAAAGATAGGAAAAGAGAGCAGACGATGATGCTTCAAGAAGATAAAGAAGGTCTAAGTCAGAATGCATGCATCTCGAGTAAAAATGATACAATCGAAGACATCGAGGGTCTAAAGCATGTCACAGAGGCAGAAGAGAAAGATTTTGAAGAGAAGAGGAGAGAGAAAGAAGAAGGAGAGAAGGACAGCTGTCTGCATACTGAAGCTTCTTCAGTATCATCGACCTTGACAAGACAGCCGGGGTGGCAGAATTCTTCTCATAGAAATATGCGTAACTCTTCGATCTCTCACAGTCTTCTCGCTACCCCGAAGACAATCGATCCACTTGAGTCCATCGATGCATCTGAGACAATCGATCCATCAGGATGTTTGAGTATCGATACTGCTGCTTCCGTCTTCCAATTGAATGCATGCAACAGGAGCGTCCCTTCTAGCTTACAGATATCACCTCAGTTGATAGCAGAAAATACGCGAAGAATCGATGCTCCTTTGACTAGCAAGAAGGACTCTGTAAGGAATGTCTCTCCTCATACTTCTCATGATAGGACTGCCTTTTCATTGCATGGCTCTCCTGCTGCGTCAACTGAAGAGAAACGACTAGTAGAGAAGAATCAAGGAGAGGTAAGAGACCATAAGGCTAGTATAGAAGGAAACAGTCAAGGCTCTGAAAAAACCTGTAAAAGTATGTCTATAGATGAAGAAGAAGAAGTGAAGGAGATGCAGCAGAAGACGGAAGAGAAGAACAATCCCCAGAGAGAGACGAGGCAGGAAAAGCTGAAAGAAGAGGAAAGACAAGAAGAAAAGGACGCAAGAGATATAGACACTGAGAGGATTCGAGAACACCCACAAGAAGAAGAAGAGAGAGAAGAGAAGAAAATGGTAGAGAAAATGAAGATGACGGATAAGATAAGAGAGAAGACAGAACAAGAAGAAGAGACAGGTACGAGGAGTTCAACTTCTTTTTCTTCTCCTGTAGAAGTCTGCGAAGGAACGCAGCTGAAAGGAAGCTTCTGGAGACGAACCAGAAATCTCATAGAGAAGTTCGAGAAGAGAAAGGCAATCATATCCAAGTGCACTGACAAGGAGAGGAGAGAAGTTGCCCCACATCTCGATCAACAAGAAGAAAAAGAAGAAACGGGTGAGAAAGAAAAGGAAGAAGGAAAGGTCGAAGAAGAAGAAGATAAGGATAGGAGTAGCTGTATTGAGAGACAGAGAAAGCAAGGAAAGAAAAGGAGGAGAGGCAAAAAAAAAAGACCACGAGAAGCATTCGGTAGAGAAGACAATAAGGGACAGAAAGAAGTCTAGAGTACTTCTCTTTCTTCTTCTGGATAGGAAAGAATAGAGAGAGAGAGACCTCGTGCTTCTTAGAGATAGATTCTCATGAAGGAAAAGAACCCAAAACGAACAAGAGAGAAGGCATGAAAGAAAGAAAGAAGAGGAAATATGAGAACTAAATCTAAAAGTCTAGAGATGTGCGCATCGACTCTACTAGCGCTTTGATCGAAGGTAGAGACATAACGTCGACGACCTAATCAGACAGAGCTCAGGACGCACAAGTCTCTCTCACTATCTCTCTTTTCTCTCTTTTCATACAAGCAAGCAACGTCAGATATAGATACACGAACCATGAAGGTTCTCCTGTACTACTTACTAGCAGTACTTCTCGGCAGTTGCGATGACCTTTCTTGGTGTCTCTCATTCTGTAGGGAGTTGAGAAACCTCCTTCCTTCTGTGGTATGAAGAAAGTTTGTGTTCTTCCCTTGTTTGCGTTCTTTGCGTCCTTTCTTTCTGGGCTATTTATCGTCATTCTCATCCTTCTCACTAGGCTCACAAATTCTTGGAAGAAGACAAGGCTTTCGTACCTCCTCTAAGGATTACAGCAGGGATCTTTCTGTCTCTCCTGATAGCGTCGATCTTCCTCTCTGTTCCAAGAGAAAAATAGCCGTCTTGCTTTCTAAAGATGGAAGTTGAATCGTGAAGTAAGGCGTCAAGGTAGAGTCGATGTCTTCAGACAGGGGACTGGCTCGAATAGAAAGTTTATTCGACAGGAGTCAAGATGTTATCTCTCCTCTGTCTCTCTTTCTTCTCTCTCTTGTCTCCTCTCTCTCTTCTAACTCTTCTCCCTCTCTTTCTTCTCTCTCCTGTCTCTCGTCTCTCCTCGCTGTCTCTCTCACTCTGTAAGAATTCTTTCATCTTGTCTAGGGAGAAGCAACTGAGATCTCTGGAGAGAGTTTTTTCTCTCCCCTTCGCTTCTTCTTCTTCTTCCTTAAAATGACGTTCTCTTTTCGTCGGCACTGTGTGTCTCTCTCTTTTTCTCTGCGAACCGAGAGAAGAAGAACGGCATTAGGTAAGATAAGGATAGTCAGGTCAAACCTATAGCTGTAGAGGCCTTAGTACCGGATGAAAGAAAGAATGACCGAGTGAGTTGGCGGAGGCATCTGCCTCCTCAGAAGGCGAAGAAGACTGTCTCTCTTCTTCAACTCGAAAGAGAGACAAAGAGATCCATTTCTTGAATGTTCATCATAGTAAATGCCTCAACACTTGTCTAGGGAGAGAGCTAGCCTTGTCACAGCGGGTTTCTCTGCTTCTTCTCTTCACACCCCTGTCCTCTTTACTCCTCAGGGGAGCTGAGAGACTCACACAAGTTGCCGCATATCTTTCTAAAAGCTCAACGAACAATCTCTCAAATTTTCTTCTTTCTCTCCCTTCAGGCACCTCCAGATTCTTCTTGACCTACGCTTAACTTCAACCTATCTTTCAGTCTCCATCTACCTCCATATGTGATCAATCTAGTCGCTCTATCTTTAACCAGTCAGGCTATAAACCCCATCAACCTATCCTCTCTATCTATCTTCAATCTACTACCCTTCTCGAATGTGTCTATCTTTGATGTGTGTAACCCATGCTATTGACACGAGAGACTTCGCGACAGGAAAGTAAGACTGGACGTCTCAAGCTCTCGAGGTCACTCCTGCCACCGCAATCGAAGAAAAAGAAAGTCTCACTCGGACACGTGGAAGTTCTTCGCTATCCTGGTAGTTGACACGACTTGCAATAGAAGGAAAGATCCTGACTGTTGTTTTTCCTTTCCCTCCCTGTCATGCTTTCTCATCTTCCTCATGTTCTTTCTCGCTCCTTCTCTCCGCCCCCTTTGTCTGTAATTCTCTTCAAATCCTCTCCCGCCCAGACAGACAACACCCGGCCTCGCTGGATATCAGCCAGTCGGCTTGAGCTTGTGGAAGCCCAGGCGCGCACAACG
>NW_027157318.1:0-2883 GCF_002600585.1 Cystoisospora suis
TTCTCTCTTTTCACTTACCTTTCTTGCCACCCAGCAGCTGTACCACTCCTGTAGTGAAGTTGCTCCAACCCTAAGGACTTTCTTTTCGTGATTGTGCCTCTCCCACACACGGTGTGAGTTATGAATAGCTTTCTTGTGGCAGAGCCACGGAACTGGAAACTTGCAAGGATGACGCGAAGGGCGCAACACAGGCGCCGGTGGTTTGCCAGAAGAGCAACAGAGGAAGGGAAAGCTTCCCAAAACCCATACCATATGTCGCGACGGAGGCAAGCTCGCCCATCTACTCCCCTCAATGGAAACGAAGCAACCACGGTACCAACTGGAGGACGCGTATTCCTGCCGAACCCTGTAGGAAGCATTCTGCAAGAGACCGCGCCTCTACCCCCACCGCCCCAGATACCAACGTTCACAGGATTACACCTGACTGGCGTCGCAGCAATAATACACCACATCCCTATATCAGAAAAAACTTTTTTTGGGCGCTGGATGAGAGCAAGACTAGCTTTGAACAAGAGAGTGAAAACAGCCCCAGCAATCGATGCGGCCGATGGCACTCCGGTTCTCCAACAGCGATACAGACGGCCGATCAACGAGAAGTGCCTCCTAGCCGAAGCCATGTGGAGACTTACATGCATAGCACCACTGCCTCTCATTGAAGAGGGAAAAATTAGCGATTATCTCTGCAATGCGGCATCTATTGCTAAATGGGACGACGCCCACCTATGCGCCCTGCTCCAGCGCTGGATTGCCAAGGGATACATCCACCAGGCTCGCGAACCCAGACTTCAACGTGCTCTTAGGAACCTCACGGAAACTGCCCCCGAAACCACAGCTGGAAGTATGTTCAGCACCGAAGAATGGACAAGATCGCTGCTTTTCACAAGAGCGGAGATGATGAATGTATCTATGCGACCACTTGGAAGCGTGGCCGCGATGATAGACACTGTCTTTCAATGCGACAGCCAGATACAAGACGACTGGACAGACGCAATAGATGGCCTGAGACACCGCCAAACAGATATCTCCACAAGCAATACCGATCACTCCAGCGAATACAATGAAAAAAAGCGGCAGCTGGAAACGCAACAAGAAACGCGAGGCATTGAGGAAGATGACGTCCGTGTCTACATCAGCGATGACGACGAAGACGATGTACCGCGAAATTCTGCACAAAAGAAGAAAGGCAGAGGACCACGCATGGGAGTCTCTAAGGACGGTCGCCACTTACAGCTGAACCTCAGCGTATACAACCCGTCGGGGCTCAGGCAAAACAAAATCGCCGCTCTGACATCGTGGTGCCACACGCACCAGATTCAAATCATGTGTATTTCAGAGGCGTTTCTGAAAGGCTCGGGACCGGTGTTCAGGGAGGGGTACATATTCACACCTGATCCAGTGGGACCAGGTGGAGCCGGCTTTGCATTCAGATTGAGCACTTGTAACGTCCCAGAAACAGGTGGAAAATCCGGCACCCAAGGCGCATGGAGTGTGAGCTACCACGATATTCGAGTACCGCAAGATACTCAACCACTCCAAGAGAATACAAGGATACGCTTGGTGTCACTATACATAAGCCCAAGAAATAACCGTGACCCTCGAATAGCCCAGGAAGCCCTCGACTACGTGGCGTCCCTGCTCAAACATGAAACTATCATATGTGGCGATCTTAACACTCCTCTAGAAGGCAAAAGGACGGCGCGAGAACAGCTGCTGCGAGAATGGTGCTCTCTCCATGGGATTGTCGTCAAGGGCCCCAGTGAACCAACACACATATGTCAACACACGGGCAAAGGCAACATCCTCGACATAATACTGGCCACCCGGAAGATCTCCGACTACATCACTGGAATACAAGTGCTACACCAGACACCACTGCCGCACTCCAAGAGTAGCTGGCATCACCTGCCAGTGCTCCTCAAGCTGAATCTATCAACTGTAGAGCGCCACCGCCACGACAAAGTAGAGACAACATTACAAGAAGGAAAAAAGCGACAGGAACAAATAATAAACTGGAGAAAGTTGGAGAACCCTCTGCAACTCAACGCATTTCGAAAAGAGGTTGCGTACAAACTTGGGAAGATAGAGAGCGATCACGCGGACCCCCTTAAGATTGTGCAAAAGACTCTCATCAGTGTCGGGCGCAGAGCATTCGGCATAAAGAAATCACAGGGCAAAGCCAGCAAGCTCTACTTACCCCCACAAGCATACGGCGAACTCCAAGCACTAAAGAAGCTGTATAGACACGGACGCCACTGTAGGCAGCTCCGACCTGAGCACAGGAAACGTGTGCAGATCCTGCTACGACTGCAGAACCTGAGAGACCTCATTTACGAGTATAAAAAGACCTCCTGGGCACGACTCATGTTAGACGTGACGCAGTGCCCTACAAAGCAGGACAAAAAGGCAAGTGCGAAGATTTGGAGATTGCGGAAAGCACTACTGCGGAAGGAGACCCGCGCAAGATCCAGCGCACCCTGCGCGGCCGCTGCCATACGATTCTTGTCGGAAATATTCAAGCTGACCCCACACCAAGAAGCACTGGCGAGGAACATAAGAACTGAGATTGAGGGATGGATTGCACAACACGGGAACTCCGTTAAATCTCCAGTAGACTACCCATTCTTGGAAGAAGAAATACGAGCAGCCATTGGACGCCTGGGCAATAATAAAGCTCCAGGACCAGATGGAATCCCGTACGAAGCGTACAAAGTGCTACTGCAAGAGCCGACAGTTGTCTCGTTCCTCACCAATTCGTTTAACCGGTACCTCGACAATCCGGCACTCTTGAAGGAGTACATCAGGACGGGATATGTAGTGTTAATTCCGAAGAAGGGTGCCGACAGCGAAGACCCTGGAACATTCCGACTGTAATGATTCTAGGGT
>NW_027157319.1:0-204 GCF_002600585.1 Cystoisospora suis
AGAGAAAGTGGAACGATTACATATCGGGTCTCCTTCGGAGTAGGGATAGCGTCCAGAGAAGACCCTGCATTCTAGAAGACATGGTGGGAGCGAAAGACAGTTACGAGAAAGATATGGGGTGTATCGAAGCTTGTGAGAGCCACAGGAAGTGACAGGAGAGGGTTACGAAGCGTACCTGAAAAGAGTCTTTATCCGAAGAAGGGG
>NW_027157320.1:0-323 GCF_002600585.1 Cystoisospora suis
AGCTTGTGAGAGCCACAGGAAGTAACAGGAGAGAGTTACGAAGCGTACCTGAAGAGAGTCTTTATTCGAAGAAGGGGAAAAAGAGTAGGAGAGGAGGAAAGTATCGGAGAAGGGACCTAAGAGAGAGACAAAGCTAAGGAATACATTATGACAAGATCTTACGAGGTTCGTTGGTCTCAAGGGAGATGAGAAAGGCTCCCTCTGTTAAACTCAAACCGAAGGCTGTGACCTTATCCCTGAAAAGAATATGGAGGATAACGGCAATCATCGTGGGAGATTGTCGAGAACCATCTGGAACCGCCAACCGACCAAGTTCAGTGGCG
>NW_027157321.1:0-410 GCF_002600585.1 Cystoisospora suis
TGATTGTGCAATAGAGAACTTTAGGGTCTCGAGCAAGAGAAAGAAAGGGGAAAACCCGGTGAGACGTACAGAGGTACCTGGACGAGCCAAGGCTGGATCCGACTTCTCTGGCCTGGCTGGAGAGACTATGGCGGGCAAGGGTACACGTCTATGAAGCCCACGCGTAAGAGCAACAACGACAGCGGAACTTGTGCGGAGCCTCTAAGTCACTTTTGCCCCCGGGTGCGCTTGTAGCTGTTCGACTGAGCCCCGCAGATGCAGGGCAGTACCCCGCCACGCTAGCGCCCAGGTAGGCGGGACCATCGGTCGTACTTGAGCGGTTCAGTAACAGTAAGACCTATAGAGTGTGCGATGTCTGCACTAGACTGGAGAAATTGGTGACTCGAGATTGATATGCCGGTCGAAAGGGA
>NW_027157322.1:0-368 GCF_002600585.1 Cystoisospora suis
AAGGTCCGGATCTACGTCGGGGCTAGAGTGACTTAGGGTGTTCGAATACCCACGACTACTCTAAGAAGACTAAGGGTACGGATTCGTTTCAGCTCCGTTCCCACTCTCTTGATTCGATTCACAAGAGGATTGTTACATCCGTCACCAATGGACTTAAAACGAGGCGTTCTGAGAATTAACACTCAAGTTCACGTCACCTCACGACTAAGCTCTTCAGTTGGTTTCCAGAGCGTTCACAACTATTCTTGGGACCTGGAAAACGGCCCAAACGCCGAACCTAAAGGCTCACAGAGAAGAACAATGACCACTCCTGATCTCCCATCAACTCCCTTTTGTTTACACCAACTTCCCTGTATCCCAAGCTCGTC
>NW_027157323.1:0-1700 GCF_002600585.1 Cystoisospora suis
CCCTTTGCATTTGGTTCGGATCTCGTAGCAGGGGGCGGCATTATCAAACTTAGTTTAGCTAGCGCGGCCCGACTGGGGCCGACTCCCAAGAAAAGTGCCGTAAGTCGTATGTACTACCTCCAGAACTCGGAGCAACAAAAGCGTAAGATCACCGTCGGCGACCCTAGTTAACCTAGCCTTCTCGTTCAGGGCTTCCACGGCGCTCTCTGGCAGGTAGACGTCGTACCTAGTAGTCGGGGTGTCGAAGGTTTTGTAGAGTTCGAAGGCGGGAGATTCATCCCGTCCCCAAATGACCCGTGGCTTTGGCCCCGTGTGGTCGACCTTTACAGTCTTCATGGATTTCTTGAAGTTTCCCAACACGCCCTCATCCCTGAGAACGTCATCAACCGTTCCAGGCAGGTAGACGGTAAACGTCAACTTGCCGAAGAACGTGACTTGAATCGGGTTCTTACCTTTCTCCACCTTGTCTCCACGGCCTGTCCAACCTTTCCCTACAACGTACCTCAAATTATCTCCTTCTAAGAGTTCCAACGGTGGCGTGCCCTGTCCGGGAATTGGAAGGCGTCCTAACCATTCCGCCCACTTACCCCCGTTTGTCGAAGTCGTGGAGGTCTCCTGCGTGGGGGGAGCTTCCGTGTCCGACTCAGGCTTGGAGAGTTGCGGCAGATTGAGATTATTCCAAAACTCTCTCAACCGAGCGGGGACCGTCGCGGGTGGCGGTGCTTCTTCATCCGGTAGCCGCGCACCTTGAGTCGTTGCCACAAGCCCAACAGCCAACATCGCGATCACCAACATGATAGCCGGAGCGACTCCCAAGGGGCTCTGCGAAAGCTTAAGTAACAGGCTATGTTTCAGCTTCCTGGTTTCTTCCAACTCCAAAACTTGCTGGGCGCACTCCTCCAACCTATTCGATGAGGAGAGCGACCTTGGGGTTGACCCGCCCCCGGACTTCTCTGCTGCCCCAACATCAGCCAGACACCTCCAAAATACATTGCCAGCTCGCCAAAACAAAAAGATCGCCGCAGCAATAAAACTAGCAGTTAGGAAAAACTTCGTTCCAGATGATCTGGTAGCCAAACCCATCGCGGACGATCTCCAATTCAACACCCGCCGCTTTGTGTCCGTTCCTGCTTTCGGACTTGACTCATCCGGCTCTTCAGAAACAGCAGCGCCAACTGCTTCCCCGGATCTCCACACGGCATCATCTGAGCCAGAGTTTGCGAAGACACAAAGAGGAAAAGAATAGAGTGTAAGCAGCAGGCAGAATGCTACCCCAGCCGCTCCGGCTTTAAAAGATACTTCATCTTGGTAGCTGCTGGAGGGCGACAAGGTCTCCGGCTGAGTCTTAAAAAGTCGAGACTGATTCAACTTCGTCACTAGCGAGGAAGTTGAAGACAGAAAGATTGTCCTGATTCCTATTTGTTTGAACCGTGCCTTTGTGGACCTTAGGTCTGCGCACGATCAGTGGGGTTCATCGAATTCCCCCTCCCTGTCGGCCTTCCTTTGTTTGCACCTACAGACGGCTCGCATCAGTTTGCACCAGGAGTCCTCGTCTTTGGGTCTCTGCTGGTAGTATCTCTACCTGTCTTCCCTTGCCGGACGCTGTCTCGGTCTTGCTGTCTTCAGCATGGTGCGTCCTCCGCGCTGTCTCGTGCACTCCCCCCCACGTGCAGGCGTGACAGCGCGGAGGACGCACCATG
>NW_027157324.1:0-491 GCF_002600585.1 Cystoisospora suis
TCCAGTTCGTCGGCTACACCTGCGCTGAGCGTCCCTAGTCCTCCAGACTTCCTTCTAACTCGCGGGGTCGTTCCATGCGCTTGGCCTCCTTACTGAGTCTACTGGGCTCTACTGGCGGTGCCGGCGAAAATACCATCGCCTCGCCTACGAGCTTCGGGGTCGAACCATGCGGCCCGATGTGTTCCTCGTGGTCCCCTCTGTTTGCCCAATAGCCTAAAACGGGCATATCCTGCCATTTTAGCTCCCTCTGCGCGATCGGCGTGTATGCGGGGCTCGGTCAGCCGCGCGGGGGACAGCTCGGGTCCCGGCTGGTCGTGCTGCAGCCCCCTCGAGTTGGCACAGACGGTTCTCCGCCGTCTCTAGTGATCCTTCTTGGACCAGAGCGTACCACAACGTTAGGCTGCCCAAGAATCCAGCTATCTCTCACGAGTTTCTACACCGGGAACGAGTTTTCACCACGAAACACCGACTGACTGCACGCACACTGCACA
>NW_027157325.1:0-1346 GCF_002600585.1 Cystoisospora suis
AACCATATGTATATATATATATATATATGCATATCTGAAAGATGGTTTCTGTAGAAGATGTACGCTCCGTGAGTTGTAGTAGAAGAGAAGAAAGATCGAGAGACAAGAAGACAAGAAGAAGAGAAGAAGAGAAGAAGAGAAGAAGAGAAGAAGAGAAGAAGAGAAGAAGAGATCGTTTGTACCTGAAACCAGCGATCGACAACTAGCCTTCCGTCGTAGACAAGTCCGCTATGATGTATCGCTTCAAAGACGTCAGCATCGACGTTCCTTCTATCGGCTGTAATTAACACTCGACACGTAAGAGACTGAAGAGGAAAGTCAGGAGGGAAAGCATTCATCTCTGCGATGCGGTTTGACGAAGACAGGACAGGGAGAAAATATCCCTGGCGCCCCTGGCTACATGGAGCTGAAGAAGAAGAAGAACCCAGGGTGGTATCAGGGAGAGGAGGAGAGGCAGCCCCAAGGTTGATAGAAGAAGGAGAGATTGAATCTTTCGAGGTATTACGATTATAGATGGAGAGAATAGGGTTGCCATTCGCAGTCGTAGTAGTAGAGGAAGTATGCTGATTTGCTGGAGTAGATCCATTGAGAGAATTTCGACAGAAAGGCGGTGGTGGATAGTAAGGCTTCAGGCGGTTGCTCCTCGTCATCGCAAGACCTAAAAAGGGAGAAGAAAGAGAAAGAAGAAAAAGGAAAGAAGAGAAAGAAAAGACGAGAAAAGAAGACAAGAACAACGACTTCGACAGGAAGGAAGAAAGGGGGAAAGAAAAGACCGACAAGGAGAGAAGGGTGTTAAGAAGGAGGGAAAGACAGGACCGGGGGATGTATATACACCCGAAGAGGAGAGAGATGAAGTCACTTGGAAGATATATCCTTGGAGAGAAGAATGAAAGAGGGATACATACAGTCTATATGTATATAACCCGCCGTAGTTGTTTCTTCTCGGTAGAAAAGGAAAGAGCAAATCTCATACACACATGGAGATCTTTCTCTTTCTATCAATGTACACAGGAGATGTATGCATGCGTAGTATAGATGGAGAACACCAATGGCTTGTTCTGCTTTTGTGGCGAAGTCTATAAAGGGAAAGATTCATTTCTTCACATGCTCCGCACAATGCTTCTCAATAGAAACATAAATAGAAATGTGTGAATATTGGTGTCGCTATAGCTCTATGTAGATATAGATGTATATGTATATATATCTATACATATATACATATATATATATACACATTTCAGGAGATAGTATCTTGTATGATATGAGTTGTACGCTGAGTTCTGACGCGGGCAGCTAGAAAGATAAATACGTAGATAGGAAGGATCGATAGAAAGATTGAAGATAGA
>NW_027157325.1:1690-2159 GCF_002600585.1 Cystoisospora suis
AAAGATAGATAGATAAACAGACACGCAGACAAGATAACTTCCCCTTTTCTATTCCCAGCGTGAACGGTCGGCAACTCTTCCTATCTAGGAGAGAGAGGAGTCGACAGCTTTCTCTTTCTCATTCTTATAGAGCTTTCTTTTATCCTATCACGAAAAGAAGAGCCTAAACCGTCTTTCATGATTGAAGGTAGATAAAGACTCTAGACGACTATAGAAGACACCTCATGGGCGAGAGAGTAGAAAGGAAGGTCTCAGCGCTATGTTTTCTCCACCCGAGTTACCCTGGAAAGATCTTATTTCTTCCCCATGAATACAGAAAAAGTCTAGTGTATATACACCTCCATACCATGTCCTCATCCAGTCATTCTTTCTTCTCCTCTCCCTTTCTTATCGAACGTATCGCACCGACACCACATAGACGCCTTTATTGCCTTCTTAGACCCGTCGAAGAAATAGAAAGAAAGAAAGA
>NW_027157325.1:2530-5562 GCF_002600585.1 Cystoisospora suis
CCCTGAAAGAGTTGACGAAGAGAAAAGAAGAAAGAAAGAGTCATTTGTCTCTATGGAAAAGGAGGAAAGAAACGGTCTTCAGAAAGGGTAGGTGTGCGTTGAGGAGGGTGTATATACACCCTCACCCTCCCTGTTTGACTTGGGGTGTACATACACCACATGGGTAGGCTTTGGAGTGTATCGACACCATGAAACCCTATGTGTGTCTTGGCTTGTATGTCTAAACCTCTGTAGAAGGACGGCTATTATTGTGTGGGGATCCTCCACTCGTTAAATCCGTCGACAATAAAAGAAAAAGAGAAATAAAGAAAGAAAAAGATCGAGAGAGAAACAAAGAAAGGCAGATACATCCTCTCAGTTGTCCTCTAAGAGAATTGCAGTTACTTCGTAAAGTCGTAAACAATGTAGAGAGGTCCAAAGGCTACAAAGAGCGGCAGTTCCTCCTCAAAGAAAAGCCAGAGTGACAAAAAGATAAATGAGATAGCCTGGGTAGTCTTTTCTCAGCTAAATTCTCGACAACATACATCTTACCACATACCTTCCTCATGCACCTATCTCTCCACACATACACCTTCCTGTCTACATCTCTTCATATATAGTTATACCTATATCTATACATCACACACAAATACACATCTACCTACATAGAGAGAAACAGGAAACATATCTACCTACTTGTACATACACCTACATATATACTAAACATATATGTGTACCTATATGAAGTTTCATGGAATAGACGTTACATACATATATCCATCTATCTATATATATGGAGAGAGAGATTCTATGAAGGTGAGAGATGTGTGTGTATGTGCGTGCGTGAGATACCTCGTATGGGCGTCTTGTAGCAGAGGAGTGAGGCTGCAATAGAATGGCTTTGAGCTTGCGATTTTGATCTTCCAGGACACCGCGTAGAGTAAAATTTTCCAGGAGGGTCACCCCTAGATTGGTTAAAAGCTCGTGGCATTTCTCTTCTATTTCGTCTCCCCCGTCGAAGAATTCGCAGGCAGATAGTCTCTCATCTTCACAGACATTCTCATTCTCCACAGGCTCTCTATGCTGCTGATAAGAATCTTCTTCTTCTGCTCTAGGGGACGTTGACAACACTCCTCCTTCGTCATGTCTCTCGCCAGTTCCTTAAGGAAGATAGAAACAGCAGCAAGAAAGGAGAAAGAAAGAAGGAGAGAAGAAAGAAGGAGAGAAGAAAGAGAGAGGGAAGAAAGAAAGAGACATGAAAGAGAGAAGGAAGTAAGATAGAAGTAAGAAGAAGAGAGCGGGGAAATAAGAAGGAGATAAGAATGAGATAAGAGAGTAGAAGATATACATAGCTTCATTTTCTATAGAGTTAGATATATTTGCATATGTGTGTGTGTGTGCTTGTGCATAGGTGAAGATGCCAGGCGGAGACGCATAGATGAGGAACAGACAGGAGGTATCATCTTTCTTCTTATCCTCTCTCTCTCTCTTTGTGTAGCTGTACATATACATATATACATGTGTGCATAGATCTGCACATCCACATGTCTCTCTCTATGTCCATACATCAATATCTCTACATATACATCTTTATCTATAAGTACATATGCGCTGTATATGTATATATGCATATAAGATAGATGTGTATGTATCTGCCCTCCCTTTCTTCTCCTGTATTATGCCAGGGACCACCAGGAGCTACTGAAAAGCAAGAAGAAAAGAAGAAAGAGGAACATCTTTATTTCTCTTTCTCTTTCTTGTACATTTCCTGCTAGGCTGAGACATCTGTGTGAACTGAAGAAACGTTCCTTTCATTCCTTTGTTTCGCTCCCCTCCTCATCGTCTCTAAGACTGTCTATCCCACATGCAGTCTTTTCTTGTGATATCATAAGAGCCACAGCCTTCCAGGGAGAGCTCCTGAGAATCTTCACCGCATATATATAGAACACAAGAGAGAGATGCAGCATGCAATCTATGGTGTGCAAAGACGTCTTCCTTAAACAAAGAAACCCCCAAGAGAAAAAGAAGACTATTATGCGACACCCCTCTCCATAGCTTTGACTCTAACTCTATCGCTCATGCATGCATGCATAGACGAGGTTAAAGAATTCTTTCAGACGGGGAAAATAGGTGGGGAGGGCCGTAAGCAACTTCTCGGGAGATTTTTGTCTATCTCCAAGAAAGGAAAAGAAGATGAAAAAGAAGAGGAACCGGGTCGCTGACGGAGAAAGAGGGAGACAGGTTCGTGAAGAGATCGTAGAGATACATCGCGTAGAGACATACGAGGAGTTCAGCACCGGAGACGCTCCTGAAGGTCTACGCACTCCAGCTTCTTGACCTTTTATGCCATTCACAGGAAAGGAGACAAGAAGAAGAAAAGAGATCTATCCCTGCAAGAAAACATTCTCTCTCTCTCCAGACCTACTATACATAGATGTCTGTGTAGATGTAAGGATCGACCTACCGTTCTCTAAGATGGTCTTTGATCTGCAGAAAGAAAAGAGGAAAAGAAGAAGAAGAAGAGAGAAGGTGAAGAAGAGAAACAACGACAAAGTTGTAGAATGCAAGAAGTATGTCAAGAAGATCTCGATGGAAGGAGAAAGAGTAAGAAAGAAAGAAAGAAAAGAAACCCAAGAATAGACCCTAAAGACGAAAGTAACCCCAGGTGAGATCTATCGTGGTGGTCTCGCTACTTCTTTTTGCATGGAAAGCCTTCCAGGTAGACACATTCAAGTTGAGTGGCATCTCAAAAGACAGACAAGAAAGGAATCTAAAGTGAGAAAATAGACTTCCTCTTCTCCCTTTTCCAAAGAGGAATGATGGGTTGAAAGATGTCTCTCGGAAAAGTAAGCTCTCTTCTTGAGAAGGATGAGATCTTACATGAGGGATAGGGAGAGTCACTTGAAGGCATTTATAGAGATCCCGACATCTCTACGTCTGATTAGATACGCGGATAGACGTATGTGCGTTCAGATGTCTTCTATGTGTACTATATCTATCTATCTATCTTCAATCTCCCTATCTATCTATCTATCTTTCTTCAATCTCCCTAT
>NW_027157326.1:0-165 GCF_002600585.1 Cystoisospora suis
ATCTATATATATACATATATATGCACAAGTCGATATGTGTATGCATGGAGATGTCTCTATACAGACGTACAAATATGCGTATGTATGGCAGGGAGGAGTCTATCGGTATATATATACACATAAGACATGTGCACACACCATAGTATACGTATACATATATATATA
>NW_027157326.1:199-911 GCF_002600585.1 Cystoisospora suis
ATATATAAATATATATATATGTAGTATGTAGAAGGTTCTAGAGAGTAGGGGAAGAAGTGAGTAGCAACAAGCTCTCTCCTTGGCATCTTCTTCTTTTTCTTCGTTTCTCTTCTTCTTCTTCTCATTCTTCTTCTTTCTTCCCGTTCCATTTACAATGACTCTTTTTCTACGTGTCTCGACGACGTTTCGCGTCTTATCGTCCTTCGAGCTCTCCCAAGAAGGTCACGGTCGCGTATGTTTTCGTCATAAGCATGCACAGACATCCGGACACCTATGTAATTAGCTACTAGAGAAGGAGACAGGATGTGAGAAGAAGAACAGGAAAGGAAGAAAGAAAGAGATGGGGAGAGGAAGAAAAAAGATCGAGCAAAGAGATCGATACATACGTAAAAGCTGAAAGATTCATCCCCGGGGTTCTAATCTTTATTCGGGTGTATGTACACCCTGCTGAAGGTGACAACAAAAAAACATTTGAGACGGGCGGTTACTCCCTTGGCATGCCACGCGGCCATTCGACCTATCTTGAATCTATCTATCTTTATCTATCTTGAATCTATCTTGAATCTATCTTGAATCTATCTATCTGTGTCTCCTCTGGCTATCTCTAATCTATCTAATACAGTATGCTTCATGCTTTCGGTCGTAACTTGATCTGAGAAGCCTCGGCCTTTCATTCCGACAGAGGCGTAGAAAAAGAAAAAGAAGAAGAGGA
>NW_027157326.1:1268-3103 GCF_002600585.1 Cystoisospora suis
TTCCTCCCTCTTTTTCTTTTCTTTCTTTCTTTTTCACTCCTTCTTTCTTTTTTTCCTTCTCTTTTCTTCTTTCTTCTTCTTCTTCTTCTTGTTCTTTCTCACTCTTTAGGTGAGTCTAGACATGGACGCATAGACCAGTAGATAGGCAGGTACACTCCTAGGATGTCTATACACATTCCTATGCCTCGTGGGAGTACCGATCTGTCTAGTTTCAGTCTATCTCTCTGTATGGAATCTAGCCATCTGTCTTGACTCAACTCTCTAGAATGTCTTTATAGAAATAGACAGACTTGAATGGACTGTAGAATAGAAGTGTTTGTCTTTGGAGGAAGGGAGGTCGTATGGAAAAGAAAAAGGATGAAAGAAACACTCTCCACCCTCATTCTTATTCTGCTTTGCAGCAGTATTCTCGTTACTAAACGTCCATCTTCTATTTCAATATTCAATCCATCATACATCTATACATATCGATATCTATCTATATATGCGTACATGTGTATAGAAGTATATCTCTAGTAGTAGGTGGGGGATGAGGTGTATGTGTATGACTGCATACGCCGTACAATGTATGAAGTTTACATCCCTCCTCTTTCTCCTCCTTCTCCTCCTGATAGGACAGGAGGAAAGCGCATGCGTTCCTCCATCCATCCATTCATTCAAAGACGACGCTTGACAAGACGCAAATCCATACATACACACACACCTCGAAAAGTCAGCAAACAGAAAGAAAGAAAGAAAGAAATGGTGTTCCACATGAATGTAGGCAAGCTTACAGATCACAAGGGAGAAAGTGAAAGAAAGAAAAGAAAGAAAGAAAGAAAAGAAAGAAAGAAAAGAAAGAAAAGAAAGAAAGAAAAGTCATAAGGAGAAGGAATCTTTTTCTTCTTCATTGTCTTTTAGTAAATATCTTCTTACCCTCTTATGCTCAGCCAGCAGTCATGTTCTTCTGTCCTTCTTATCCCATCTTAGGTATCTTGTCTCTCTCCGTCATCCTTTCTATCTTCTCTGCTTCTTCTTCTTCTTCGCTGTCTTCTTCATTTGAATCTCTCTCTCACCCTGTTCTCTCTCTTGAACTCTCTCTTCTTTTCCTTTGTTCGTCTTTCTTCTTCTTCTTCTTCCTCTTCTTCTTCTTACTTCAGTTTGTTATGAAGTATAGGCATATCCGAAAGAGAAGAAGAAGATGAGGTGAAGAAGCTTTTCCTGTCTGGGGGGTCAGGAAGGTTCCTTTCTCTCCTTTCTTCTTCTAAGAAGAGATTTCTTTCTCCTAGATCTCTCAAGAGCTGTTCGAGAAGAAGAATATCTGGATTCTTAAGTCCAGCAATGAAAGACTTCGTTAGCTTCCATCTCTGGATAGAAGACAACAGCACACCCCGACCTTCCTCACACACTTCTGCTTCTATCTCGCTTTCATGGCCCTGTCGATCACGCCGAAAAGAAGAAGAAGAAGAGTGAGAAGGAGAAGAAGAGAAGTTGGTAGAGACATCTTGATAAGCGTTCTTCTGTGAAACATGACGTTCTTCTTTGTTTTGCTGAGAATGCGGTTGCTTTAGAGAAGAAAAGAACGTTTTCTTCGTTTGAGAGGATGCCTCATTAGATCTCTCTCTGGAGCTGTCTGTTAAGCTTGAAGAGCTTGTTCTCTTCTCCGCCTTGCCATCTGAAGAAGAAGAAGTAGAAGAGCTAGAGAAAGAATAAGGAGAAGAAAGACGTAAGAGACGTAAAGTATCAAGACATGAAAGAAGCTGATCGACAGAGAAGGTAGAGAGGGTGGACCGATGGGAAAGACGCCGAAGAAGAAGAGATAGTAAAGGAACTCTCGAGGAAGAAGAAGAAGAGGA
>NW_027157326.1:3208-3375 GCF_002600585.1 Cystoisospora suis
GGGGGGGGGGAGATCAAGTTCAAGTTGACGGTGGATAATAGGATGGTGCGTAAATGTTCGGTTGAGTAGGGAAGCTAATCGTGAACGTGGTAGGCCTGAGATATCGAGAACGGAGACAATTTCTAAGATTGACAAAAGACTCGAAGGATGAGAAAGAAAAGAAGAAG
>NW_027157326.1:3392-3565 GCF_002600585.1 Cystoisospora suis
ATTCTCATCTTCTATGAAGGATGCTTCGGGGAGACGAGAAGAAGCCTCGAGACAGCTGTCTCCCCTGTCTCCTTGTCTTGTTCTCTTATCTGCACCTCGATTGTCTACCTGTCGAGTTATGTCCGCATCACCCTCCTTCCTCCTCTCTAAAGGAAGTTCTTCTTCTTCTCCTC
>NW_027157327.1:0-291 GCF_002600585.1 Cystoisospora suis
GAACCTAGTACTGGCAGTGAGCGACGACGGGCTGACAAGCGCCGGTCATCCAGGAGTCCAAGCCGGACGCTCTCGCGAAGCCGTTCTCGAGAGCGGCACAGCAGAGTTTCGCCATCAGGCGGCTTGTCGCACAGGCGAAGCCCAAGTAAGAAGGTATCATTCATCTGCACGGCGGCATGCCCGGTGGAATCCAGATTCAGAGGACTACGCAACTCATCGATTTCTGCCAAGCGGGACTCCTACCGTTTGAGTGCTAGGGTCTGGGGCACGATCGAAGGAATACGGGTCAAA
>NW_027157327.1:714-1067 GCF_002600585.1 Cystoisospora suis
GGGCCAGGAGCGTATTCAAGAAGGTTTACCACTGCGAATGGTTATTCGGAAGGGCAGGTATCGCGCGTCTTGGTTCTGAACACCTCACTAAAGCCATGCCGGATTCTGGGGGGAGCTATAGTTGCCCGGATCGTAGAGTGTGCGCGCGAGGCGGTGGACGGCAACACCAGTGCGCAGGACCGGCGCCGGGTGAACGCAGCCAGTGCTGTAGGAGAAAACTGGGAGGCCGAAATTCCATCTCTGCGGGCCACGCAAGCATGCCGGACACCCGAAGAATTTGGAAGGTTGCGAGCGCTCCTTTTGGAGTATCGTGATGTCTTTCGGTTCTCTGGAGACCCCCCGTCAAAGTGCCG
>NW_027157328.1:0-416 GCF_002600585.1 Cystoisospora suis
ATAAATGACGTCAGCCGGCCGGTTTGTATCGTCCCATTCTACGGGCCAGGAGCGTATTCAAGAAGGTTTACCGCTGCGTATGGTTATTCGGAAGGTCAAGTATCGCGCGTCTTGGTTCTGAACACTTCACTAAAGCCATGCCGGATTCTGGGGGGAGCTATAGTTGCCCGGATCGTAGAGTGTGCGCGCGAGGCGGTGGACGGCAACACCAGTGCGCAGGGCCGGCGCCGGGTGAACGCAGCCCGTGCTGTAGGAGAAAACTGGGAGGCCGAAATTCCATCTCTGCGGGCCACGCAAGCATGCCGGACACCCGAAGAATTTGGAAGGCTGCAAGCGCTCCTTTTGGAGTATCGTGATGTCTTTCGGTTCTCTGGAGACCCCCCGTCAAAGTGCCGGGGGTCAGAGGCAACCATTCG
>NW_027157329.1:0-318 GCF_002600585.1 Cystoisospora suis
GCGCGACGGAGGGGGAGGCACAAAGGGCCCAGGGAAGTCATCGTACCCCTGCAAAGCAAAACAACGCCACACAGGACAACTTGAGGAACAACGGGACCGCGGCGGAAGCACGCCGCCCCAACAGAAAAGAAGACTCACCGCACGCTCCTCGATTTCTTCCCAACCAAGGAGAAGACGACCATACTCGTCCTGCCACGCCTCCGAGCGAACGTTATTCGAGGAGAAAGGAGGACAACGCAGCGAACTTTCGGACAAATGGCGAAGGGCAACGAAGTCCGGATGCAGCGGCACCCGACGGGGGGCCCAGGGAGAGCCACG
>NW_027157330.1:0-2000 GCF_002600585.1 Cystoisospora suis
ACTGCCTTCTACAGGCACAACAAGTACGAGTGTAGGAAGGGGCCAGAAACACTATACTTGGAGTACAACCAAGTCAACCTGAGGGCCTGTAGCGTATGTGAATGTCAAGGACTACCTCTGAGTAGTTGAGAGCCCGGAAGCACCTGTCATGTGTTGCCGTCTCCGCCCTACCGTCACCGGCACGGGGCTAAACCAGGACCTTCATTCGCTGCAGCATCCCCGGCTCGTAGACGTGACACACTTAGGATCGCAAGACGAGCGATGAGCACTCCGCTATGGCACTTCTCCAGTTTTGGAGACCCGCCCGCGGCACGGCCCACCTTCTTTCACGGTCTCACTGAGCTGTGGGCACTCCTATATCACATCCACACACGCCAGCCCTCCTCCCGTGTCCCTTGTAGCACGCTGCAGTTGTTCTGTACCACTAAGCAATTGCGTATGAGCTCTCTCGATTCTTTCTCCTGACATTTGCAGCCTCTTCACCGGCTCCCCTCCATGGCGGCGTTGCAAGAGTCCCCCAGGAGGACGCTTCTCCTCTATATCTGTGTAGCTGAGAGTTCGGCAGGCGCACTCGTATGGACATTGGAAACGCTACTCTATGTGTCTTTACGTGCTGGCACAAGGGCCTAACCCTTGTGCTGTTTGGGTTCTACAGTGGCTGCCTTAGAAGACCTCGCCACTCGATGGAATCTGCCCTTTCAGGAGTCTTGAGTCGGATGCCCGGACAGCCGCAAACCTACGCTGGCGTTGTGTGAGAGCGGAGCCGCTGCTCTTGAAAACGCATGCAGTCTCTTCCGCTTTTGGTTTGGTCCCGGGCTCGCAGCCGAGGTAGAGCTCCGGCGGAAGGAGAAAGTCATCCGAGCGAGGAAACATTACTTCCTTCGCATCCGTCAAAAATCCGCTGCTGACCGACCGCAGTGGCAGTGTGGGTAAATGTGGTTTGAACGCCTGCTGGCTGATTGAAGAGGCCGCGGAAAGTTGGAGGTGAGACACTCGTTAGGGAGCCGGGCCCGCCGATGCACAGAAAGCCCTAGAGAGCGCAAGAAGGATGATGTGCATTCATTTTGTCAGGAAACCTGCGTTGCACCCCTCAGAATAGCGATCACATGGCTTCTCATGGCACTCCTCACAGTTTCTGCCTCACGGGGCCTTTGAGTGCAGGGTCGATGGGCGGCAAGAAGGGACGTCGCGTCATGTCCCGGCGTGACGCCTGACCGCTGATTCACTTGTACACATTTGACTGCGGGCACCTCTGCCTGTAGGGTAGCTTATTTCCAGTTCGTCCGCAAACGAAACTGAACTCCACCTGCGGGGGAACAAAGCGTTGCCAGTGGGGGTAACCACCGACCCTTTTCAAAGGCGTACGCCTCTATGGGAACAGAAGATCAGGGTACATCTCATCATGCTTTCTTCTTTTTCCTCGGCCCCCCCTTGATCTGGCAGAGACTCCGAAACAATCCGTGCTTCTGTTGCGGCACCCCGAGTACGTTAGTTTTTCACTTCAGTTGCAGTCCCCCCCCTCTACCCTGCTCCGGACCGGTGTAGTTGCTCCGTGCTCTCCAGCACACAGGACCGGACTCGGAGAAAACGGAGAGAGCCCCTTCACACGTCCCCTGGTCTTCCCTCGTGAACTTCAGCCGGATAGGCTGCCAGCACGTTCCTACAGGAAAAGTATGCATATCTCTCTCAGTCTTTCTCTCGAGTCTGCTGTCTCTTCGATTGTACATTCAAACGGTCCTGTAACATTAAAAAGAAAGAAAGAAAGGATACCACCGAGATGGTGCGAAAGTCGTCTCGTCGTTTGAAGTTCAAATGAACCAAAGAAGGAAACCAAGAAAAAAAAATAGGAAAGAGAATGGTCGACAAGGCGACGTTAGAACGTTCTTCAGTGTCCGAGCTCCCCAGGGAAGTACAGGATGAACCATCTCTCTTAGAGAAAAAAAAGCTGGTCTGAATAAAGTTGCTCGGACATGTCTTCACTGTAATGCGTGTGCTGTGAT
>NW_027157331.1:0-20952 GCF_002600585.1 Cystoisospora suis
GAACCTGCGCAGGCAGAGCCTAATGGATTTCGAGTCCATCTCCTTAACCACTCGGACACACCGCCGAGAAGTCATGCAAAAGCAGGGGACGGCAGGAGGAGAAAGTGAGGGGCAGCAAATGTCAAAATCTCCTTGACTTCTGAGATCCACACATGACTGCACGAATGAGCCCTGCAGTGCTTCAAACGGGACGACGGCGGCAGGATTCGAACCTGCGCAGGCAGAGCCTAATGGATTTCTAGTCCATCTCCTTAACCACTCGGACACACCGCCAAACACTAGTGAATAATTCCCTTGTGGAAATGATCCTGAGTAAAGGAGGTTGATAATTGCATAACAACAGTCTTAACACATCGGAGACGCCGCCGGATGCCGTCCGCAAGCGTGGGTGTCTCTACAGCAATATCTGAAGCTACGACGGGACGGCGGCAGGTGCCCCTGCCCGGGCAGAGCTGAATGGACTCCAAATCCACCTGCTTAACCACTCAGACACGCCGCCTGAACGCAACTGAAGAGCCAGGCCCCCAGCTCGGGTGTCTTCAGCATCAGCATTGAGCGATCCTTTGGAGTGACAAGGCCGGCCTTGCCGAGTCAACAGTTTCTTTACGTGAAACAAATCCTCCCAGGTATCTCGGCATCTTCCTTCATGCTGTCGGGAGTCCGACGGCCGTCTACACATTCACTGTCATGAAGTGTCCTCATTTTTCATCCCGCATTCCACAGGACCAGCTAGCCGAGTCCTCCTTCAAGAGCCGGTCGGTGTCACTGGACCGCGGGTGGCTTTACCACTGCCCTACCCCCAAACAACTTTACTGATGCGACAGAGACAGGCTGCGCCGGTGTCAGAAAGCGGTTCCTGACAGGATCCACGGGGGCGACGGCTGATGACACTAGGGTTTTAGGATACTGTTACTACTACTCCTCTTTTTTCCTCTCTATATAGACGCCGGCTAACAAGGAGGCAAACAGATGCAGAGCAACGCGTGGACCAGGAACTTTGCCGGCTCCTTGATAGACAACGCTTTCGTCTAACTGTTTCTTCCGTGACTGCTCCACCACTCTTGATCATGATGAAGTCAGTTGTACTCCCTCATTATACATTCTTTCCAACATGACAGACAAGTCAGTCCTTTATAAAAGTACAGCACTACGTACCTCTCCACGGTGACACGACCATCTCTCATGCCCCCTATACATCTAGACCAAGGGAAGCCTTTCTTGTAGTGAGAGCATGACCTCAGAAAACAAGGAAGCCAACAAGATCGACAACTCACACAAAGTGAAACACTCGTTTCTCAACTCGAATCCTGCATGGGTCTTGAATGAATGGAAGATCAAGACAGGGATAAGAAAAGGACGCGAGACAAGCAAACAAAAAAGACCAATAGAAGGGACAAGCATCCCTCAGTTCCCTTTCAAAATTTCAAGAATTTAAGACAAGAAAGGTTTGTACTTTTCCTGAAAGACCCGATAAAAATAGTTCTCTTCACTACGTACGTCATACTTTTCCCATCTTTGAGTCTATGACAGGAGATACCTATCTCGATCAATAGACAATTTTTTCTTAGATGAATATGTCTCAAGAGACTCGTAAGATATTTCAGTTCTCGAATCTATCTCCCGCTACCACGAACAATCTACGAAAACACACCCCCCTGCTTCGCCCTCGAAATCTTCACTGACTCAAGTCTGTCTTTTCTTTCTTTCCACACACGACCAAGTTCTCTCATTTTTCATGCTGCTCTTTGGAGATCGGCAGCACTTTCAAGAGAGAGAAAATCAATCAGAGAGCTCCATCCCCTCGTCGGTTCATTCACTTGGATAGCTTCACCTGGCAAGGAGCCTCCCCTCCTACCCTTCTCTCTCTGCTGTTGGAAACTTGGGAGACTTGCACCGATAATAACTCACTTCGATTCATAACAATCGACGTGCCCAGTCCCCCGCATGCCAAAGTGAAGCCTTGTAATATGTTGCTAACAATATCTCGCTATGGTCATCCATCCATCACAAGGCCACAGCGACAGCCAACCTGGCGTGCTTCATGCATGCATATATATATATATATACCTACGTACATGGAACGGACCATCGGAAATACACTTTCGAGCGTCCCCCGCGTCTGCTTGGAACACATGAACGTATAAACAGGTACAGACATCAGAAAGAAGACGAGGAGACCGCGAATGCGTGCACTTTGTCTCACCCGCTTCACCATGTGAGGGGAGGCCTGGGAACCGAGCTCTGTCCAGACTATGGAGAAACAAGGCAAAACACCGTACTCCTCGAATGTAAGACAAGAAGACGGGAGAGGCTTTCCTTCTCGCATAATGTCCTCATCCATTATCAAGTAAAAGTTCTTTCTTCCGATCTTTCACTCTGACGGCGAGTCTATGGACACTCCTGGTTACCGCAGTACCTAGATATACACATGAGATATACATCAACTTCTCTGGCTCCCTCCCCACTCGGTACCTACCTTTTAGTGCCTTCAATTTTGTTTCTCTCTCTGTCTAGCTGCCTATCTATACGTATCTCCGTGTATCTGCAACTTTGTGTCTATGAGTTTGATTCCTCTAGCAGGGCTTTCGCCATATAACACAGAGCTGCAAAGACACCCTTGAAGGTTTTAATTTGAGAGCGTTTTGCGTGTGCTTTCTGCACTGGAGGTAAGGCAGTGCTGTCTCCTTTCGCATGTTTTTCTTGGGCATCTTGTGTCTCCATAATCTCTTCAACATGTTCTTGGTGTGAATGTCGTTGCATGTCTTCTTCGTCTTCCTTCTCTTCACTACAGCGTTTTTCCACGAGCTTCTTATTCTCGTGACCATCGGCATCGGTCTCTTTGCTCCTTCCCACATCAAGCCCACAATCTTCACTCTCACGTCTTAGAGGCTTTCCACCTTCTGGTCTGCGAGGATTCACCTTCTTATTCTTTTCACTCGTCTGACACCCTTCCTTCTCTCTCTCCTTCTGCGCTCCTAATGAGCAGTTCCTCAGAGATGGAGGGACAGGGCCACAGAGGCCACCCGTCAAGTTTTCTTTCCCAGGATCCTCGTCATTCCCCTTCACACTCGTACTATCCTCCTCAACTGACTTCTCCGCCGTCTCCTGCTCCAGAAACTGTCCTTCCATACGACGGGAGGACGTCTCTTCACCAGTAGGAGTGTCCCCCTTACTCCTGGAAAATCTCTTTGTCTCTTCTTCTCCTCCTCCCTCTGGTCTCCCGAGTGGTGAGCTCTTCATCGTCTGTTTTCTCTTGATTTCATTCCTCTCTCTCCTTTCTTCCTCTTCTTCTGCAGGTACACCGCCTAAATGCGAATTCTCTTCAACCTTTCCTGATGAACAAGGAGGTGAAGTTCGATGAGGCAAGACTGTCGGATGAGCTGGCCAGGTTTTAATCACATCGGTTCGGCTAGCTCCTGAACCGTATAACTTCGCTACAACTTCGTGAAGACTCGTCAGCTCTGCAGGATTCATGACCGGGAGAGGGGTAGCTAAACCTGGACATCCAACTTGAGTCTTTCTTTTCTTTTTCTTTTCACACGCAGAAGCACGAAATAATTCACATCCTGACAGTTTACTGTTGGCTACGATGTCTCCTTGGAGCCTGGGTACCTGATGGCTTTTGTTGGGAGCTTCAATCAATCCCTGTCTCTTCTTCACAGTCTTTTCCGTCTCCTTGCGCCCCGTTTCTACCATGCCAGTTGTGTGCTCTTCTCCGCCAGGATGCAGCGAGTTTACATCCTCACGTGCGACCTCGACGCCGCTGGTTTGATTGAAACTAGGTTGGTGTGCCATACTCTCTGGGTGAAACGAACAAACAGTATGACGCGCGCGTACACCCGAATGGGCTGTACATACACCCGAACTGGCTGTACATACACCCGAACTGAGTGAACCCCGACCAAAGTGAGGTGACTGTACACCTGCATTCTTTACCACACCGTGAGTTTCATCGGCCTTTCCCCTCGATTTCTTGGCCCGCTCCACATTTTCGCCTCTTTTTTTCGCGTCTTCCTTTGGCAGCGAATATTGAATGAACGCTGCATACGGAAGCATGCCTTGAAACTTCCCGTTTTTATCATAAACATGATAGGATGGGAGAAGTAGTTGCTCTTTCTCCAGATTGTACAATGCCTGAACCATTAACACTCCAGCAGCACTCCACTGCTCTCGTCGCTGCTGACTCCCCAGTTGTCCGGCATCTTTCTTTTCCCCCTCGGCCTTTACATTTCCCTGCCGTCTTTTCCCCTTCACCCTACCTTTCCCGTTCATGACAAACTCATCTTCTGCCGTAGTTGTTTCAGTTTTTTCACCATCTCTCCTTTTAGAAGGATTACAGCAGCTAGTCGTAACACTCTTCATCTTCTTCTCTTCTTCCTCTTCCTTGTCCTCTTCATGACAGGTTCTTGAGTCTCTTCCTCGAAGAGACTCTTGTACCCATCCCTTGGGTAGGAGAGAACAAGGTACAGGAAGACCCACGGACCAGTAGGAAGAATGTGGGGCTGTCGTCTGAGGAGCCTCTTTCCACGTATTAAGATATCTGTCACGATACCTTGAAAGAGACCACCCGAGTTCTTCGTTCTTTGATGCGAAGAAACCTGAAGGGAAAGTTGTCACTCGCCTGTTTACATTGTAAAGAGAAGAAGATGAAGGTGGTTTCGGGCAAGGCGTGCATGTTTTCTTCTTCGTCTTCTTGCTGTTCGATTCTCTCTTGGACGTTCTTGTAGAAGTATCGTCTGAGACGTTCGTACCGTGATGCGTGCTCGACGATGAACGACAATGAATGGCGGGAAGCGAGGAGGAGGAGAGAGAAGGAGGAGCAGAAAGGTCTGCTTTTTCTTCTCTATTCAATCTCCTCCATTGAAGAGCAACTCCTGAAGATACATGCGATTCTTTCTCTCCTTCAATGGCTTTCTCATGACAACAGCGGGAGGAGGAGCTCTTCATATCATTCTCTTTCTCTGTATGTACTCGTAGCCCACCTGATTTATCTTTTGCTCGTCTTCTTCTCCTTTCACAGGAAATATCTCTTGAACTTCTTCTTGCCATCTCTCTTCTCTTCTTCACTCTCATCAGGCCATCATTCACAAGACGTAATCTCTCCCCCTCTCTCTCTCGTTCTTCCTCTCCCCTTCTTTCTTCTCCTTCGACAACTCCTCTACGGTTCCTATCTTTACTGAATTCTCTCCATTCCTTCTGTCCCCCTCGTTCTATCTCTCCTTTCCGAGACCCACCCGACGATCGCATGAGAAGAACAGGTGGCTTAGGAAAACCTTCTTCTCTACTTCTAGAATCCTTCTCTGTATTGACACCGTGACTAAATCCTAACCTTTTCCGTACTACATAGATCGATTTCCTCCTACCTGAAAAAGAGGGAGAAACAGTCGCTTTCGGATCAAGTGAAAAGGACTTCTTCTCGGGGTGTAACTTCAGTTGAGTTGGCGAAGAAAAAAGACCTGCATGGCGAGGATCGTGTAGATAGAAACGAGGCTGCTGAGGCGTCTCTAAGAGAGAAGGAAAGGTTTCTTCATAGCAACGATTTGTCGTGTCCTTAAAAGTGTTAAGAGGAGATGTCTTGTGTTCCTGAACAGAAAGATTAAAGGCGGAAGGAAGAGGCCGTTGGATCGGAAAGTCAAATTGACGAGGCTTCTCCTTAGGCATACGATCACATAAGGTTTTCCTTCTCTCTTGGGAAGATTGATAGAAAACGCGAGGGAATGAAGTCTGCTGTCTTTCATTCTTCTCAAGGATTCCTAGGAGGAGAGGTACGATCTTACATTTCCCCTGCGGAGAATTGGCAGGAGAATCCCTCCTATGAAGGTTGTCGGAGACATTGCATGGTGTAACCTTATCATGCCTTTTACCTTCTTCTTCTTTTTCTTTTCTTTCCTTGAGAGCTTCCATTCGTTCACCCTTGTGTTCTCCTTCTTCCTCTTTCTCTCCAATTTTCTCTCTCCTGTCTTTTTTATCGTCCTTCTCTCCTTGAGACTGTTGCTCATTATCTCTCACACATGTTTCTTGACCTTCTCTTTCATATTCTTCTTGTTGAAGAAAAAGAAGACAGACTTCTCCTCTCTTCTTTCCTCCTTCTTCGTCACCTCTACACTCCCCTACTTCCAATCTTTGCTTTTCATCTCTTCTTCTTCTTTTGCCCAGAATTATATTATCTTGAAAACGCTTCCTCCTTTCTTCTACAGGAACGCCGCCATCTCTCTTTCCTTCTCCCTCTTTCTCTTCATCTTCCTTATTCTCACCCGCTCCAGGAGAAAAAATCGAAGACGAGGGAGAAGAATAAGAAGAAGTATCGACTGCTTCTTCTTCTTCTTTCTTGTATTGGTCTGTTGAGGTGACAGCTGCTGGTAATAACGCAGAAGAGACCAGGCGAGGAGAAGAAGAAGAAGACAGACAAGCTCGGACACGAGGAAAGACAGAGAGAGCACCGCTAGAGTGTATAAAACAGGAGGGGGAGGACTGAGGAGGAATCGACAGAGCCACCACATGAGAAGAATATTGAGCGAAGGAAAGAGAAGAAAAAGCGGAACGGGAGACTGTTGAAGACGAAGATGAAGAAGGTAGATGACCTTCTGACTTTCCCGCTTGGTACGAAGGGTCTTCTGAGAACGGAAGAGAAGAGAAACTTTTCTTTTCATCGGACTTTTTCTCATTTATCCTCCTCAGTAGAGTCATGTGAAGACTTCTTTGACACTCTTCATGGCGATTCCTATCTATATCGATTGTGCTACTCTTTTTCTCCTTCTCTCTTTCTGTAGGTGTATTACCAGATAAAGCAAGAGGTTTTCTTTCTCTGATTAAATCATTCTTAGTCCTCTTGGACTGAAGTAACTCCCCCACAATGAGAGACTTCTCTTCTTCCTCTTCTTCTTGATTAACGCCTCTTTTCTTCTCATTCGGCAACAACGCGCACCGGCTACTTCTTCTTCTTCTTCGTCTTCTCTCCTGTCGTATACAGATGTGAGATATAGGCTTCGTCATCCTTCTATGTCTACGGCAAGAAGAACAGAAGGCATAAGAAGGAAATATGTTGCCCTCTCCAAATTCACTGAAAAAGGAGTTCTTTTCTTCCTCTCCATTCCCCCGTCGGAAAGACGTCGACGGGCTCTCTGCTATGTCGTTACCTCTTTTGATCTGAGGAGAACAACAACGAGAAGAAGAGGTAGGGAAAGATGGAGAGCAGAAAGCACGACGACAACGAGGAGGAGGAGGAGAAGACGATGAACAGGTGTCTCCTCTCCAACTGTGTCCCTCTTTGTTGATCTTCGGTCTCTTATCTTCTTCCTTTTCTCCTTGACTCGTGTTTCTGTCTTCATGACAGTCCATTACTTCATACGTAGAGTCGGCTTGTTCTTCTTCCTCTACACCGACAGGTTTACCATCCCCTTCTCTCTGTGTATGGAGTGTAACATCCGGAGAAGAAAGAGCGACACTATCGCTTTGGTTTGCTGAAGAAGGGAGAAGAACCTCATCTACACAGGAAGAGAAAGAAGAAGGACAAGGCTGCGATAAAGACGAAGAAGAAGATGAAAAGGATTGAAGAAAACAATTCTCGGGATTCTTGATAAGAAGACGGAGACTCGAGCTTGGGACATCCCGGTTACTACAGGACACCTTATCAGGACTATCTCCTTGTTGATCTTGAGAAGCGGCAGAAAGAGAAGAGAAATACATCCCCCCCCCACATTTCTTTCTTTTCATGCGGCTGACAGGAGAGGTAGAAGAAATGTATGAAGAAGAATGTACAGAAGAGCAGGAGGAAGGAGACTGTTGGATCGAGCTCTTCTTCTGACGAGAAAGAAGACCACCCGAGACGGGAGGTGATGGAGAAGGTGGAGAACAAGGAGACAAAGGAGGAGGGCATGAAAGACTGCGACGCAAACAGAAGAAGAGAGAAGAAGGAGAACAACGGTTTGAATGATGAGGAGACGAAGAAGGAGAAGAAATACAGCATGTCCGTTTTACAAGTTTAGCTTGATATAGATCTCGAGCTTCTCTGTCAATCGATTGAGAGAAAGAATCGATTGAGGCCATGCCTTGCCGTCGTTGATCTTCTTTCCTCTTTTCCATCACGAGTCTTGTCTGTCGAAATTCTCTGAAACAACTCGTAGATTGACTTGTCTCACCCTGCACGCGATCGCGACAAGAATTATTCTTGGCGCGATGATAAGCAGTAGAGAGCCGGGGATGGAGAGGAAGAGATGAGAAAGAAGACAACGACGACGACGGAGAAGAAGAAAGACGGTTTCTCAAGGAAAAAGAAGATGGAAGAGGGACAGAAGAAGAAGAGAAAGAGACGGGAGGAGACTCATCCTGAGAAGAACTAGGTGATGGGTATGAGAAGCTTCTCAGGTATGAAGAAGAAGAAGGAGGAGTAAGAGAAGAGGGATGAAGGCTCATCTTGTCAAGAAGAAGAAGAAGACGAAGTTGATCTCTACCGCGTGTCTTCTCCCTTGCGCTTCACCCGAGGAGGTAGAAGAAGCGAGTCTGAAGCTGAGCTGGAGATGAAAGCGAGGGAGTCGTAGAAGGGAGAATTACAGGACTGAATGAAAGAAGAGCAAAGGCCACATGGAGAGACAACACCCACCGAAACCACAAGAGATGTAGAAAAAGAGGACAGAAGAGAGGGGGAAGAGAAAGAGACAAAACAAATATGAAGGAGAGAGACAGTCGTTTCCATATGAGAAAGGATAAAGAGATGACAAGAAGAGAAACAGCAAGACAAAAATGATCAATGAGAGGCTGGTCTCTTAACCGTAAACTGGTGAGAGCTCCTTCCATTCTATCACTACGCACGATGGAGGCCTCAATAGATTCCATGTGTATATACACCAGCCCATGTATACTGCCTGATACATTCCTAACAGTCGCCTGTCATAGTCAGCAGAAAATCCCTTCATCCCTTCACCTATCCCCCTACCTCTACATCTCATTCTCTACACAATAGTTACATACCTCTCTTCCTATGTGGAAATGTAGAGATGTGTCTAACTAGGAGCACCCGAGTGTATGTATGCAAGTCTGTATAGATGTATATAGATAGATATATGTATATACGGCGAAGTGAGGAGTATGTTGATCCGGCGGAGATAGACGGTGACAAGAGAGAGAGATGGTTTATAGAGAGAGAGGAAGAAGCAGTAGACAGCCGGTATTCTCATTGCAGCTAGAACAAAGAAAGACACACGAGAGGGAAGCCGAGAGAAAGTTCATTCGACCTCTTGTCAAGATGAAAAGACAGACACTATGCATGACAAAAAGAAGAAGTGATAGACATACTCCTTCTGTATAAGCCGATGAGATGTAAGGACAACACGAGGCTCGAGGATCTGAGAAGTAGAGGGTGTGTAGATTCTCTCTGTCTGTGTCTCCTCATCGTGGTCTGCAGGTATCTGACAGGAGTATAAACGTCTATCTCCTAAGACCTTCTTCATCTCTTCTTCTCTCCTCTCTATCACTCAAGCCATTCCATCGCTACTTGTACCTCTCCTCTTCTTTTCTTCTATCTTGATCTTCTGCTATTCTTAGACAAAGACAGCCACCCTGAGGCGGGCACTTCCATGGCATAGAGAAAGCTAACTTTCTCTGGCTGTGGGGTTAGAGAAAGAAGGAGAGATGTCTTCTCTCTTCTCTAGTTTCCTCTCTTTCTTCCTCTTCTTGTGTGAGAAGAGCCGGGGAGAAGGAGACGGTCTTTTCTTGATCAGAAGAAGAATGAGAGAGACTTCTCATGACGAAGAAGATAAAGATGTGGCTAAAGACGGGGAGGGATTCTCTCTCTCTCCCCCTATCACTCTCTCTCTCTCTTCCTATTACACTCTCTCTCTCTCTTTCAGCTCGTTCTCTTTCCCATCTCGTCTCTAGAGACAGCGGGCAGCCCCACGTCATGAGAGGATGATAGATTTACCGGAGAAACAAGACTACCTTTCTAGACCAAAGAAACGTCGCTGCTGCTGGAATGATCGAGATAGATAGATAGATGGATGAGGAGAAGAAGAAGAAAAAAGAGATGAATTGAAGCTAGAGCTCTTCATTACCACCCTAAGAGAAGAAAGGAAGAAAGAGAGAAAGATAACAAGAGGAGTGACAGATGAAGAAGTCCGGATATCAGAATCTCGATAGAATCCTGGAATGAATTTGAAACAAGAGACGAAAAAGATAACGAAGAAAGAAAGAAAGAAAGAAAGGCGGTATGAGATAAGTACTAGAGAGAAGACAACAGGAAAAGATAAGAGAAGAAGAAAGGAGGAAAAAGAAGGGAAAGAAAAGAAACCTTCCTTCTTCGGCTCATACACGATAAGAAGAGAAGAAGGCTGGGGGGTAAAATCTCTTTCTTTCTTTCTTTTGCCTTGGAGATGACAACGATGAAGGAAGGGGAATCTTCTCTCTGAAGCGGGAGAGAGAAAGACTTGAGAAGAAGATCGACGAGAGGATGCAAAGAGTAAGAGCTAAAAGAAGCAGAGGATACGACCACCCCATTCGTTCAATCCTTCCACATTGAAGCTCTCCTTTCCATAGAAGAAATCCTCTTACCTATAGAGCCTTCTCTTTCCATCTTCTTTAGAGAGAGAGAAAGAGAAAGAAAGGCTATGAACTCATGAGGAGAGATGAGACGGAGAGAAAGGCTGAAGGAAATCTCAGTGACAGTGATAGAAGGAAGGGGGGATACGACAAAGAGAGATGATTAAGAGAGAAAGAAAAGAAAAGAGATAGCTAAGTTCTGGCTCTATCCATTCCTGCCCTCGCGTCAACGTGGAAAGAATTGAAGAAGAACGAGAGAAACAAGAAAGGCAAAACAAAGATACTAGGTGTGTAGGAAGGATGGCGAATGATGGGCTGACCATCACTGGCTGTCTACCTGGGCTTGTTAATCTCCTTCTTTCTTTTCTTCTTTCTCTCTCTTCCCCGTCAAAGTGTCTCCGCGAAGACTGTCCCGTTGTCTTGGGTTGGCAAAAGGTCGATTTAGAAGAGATACTTGAAAAGAAGTAAAAGAGAAAGAAAGATCTTCAACAAGAGTGGATGAGAATCGATCTTCAAAAAGAGCGAAGTTCTTGACTTCTTTGACAAGAGTGACAACGCAGAGATCGCAGCGAAAGAAAAGAAGAGAAAAGTGAGCTTTGCAATCCCTCCTTTTCTTCTTCTTGAAAGAGCAAATCTCCTCGACCTTCTCTTTTTCCGCTTTTCATCTACCAAGGGGACAAAACAGAGACAAGAAAGATGAGGATCTGATGAAGGTGTAGAAAAAGAAGACAAAGAAACTACGAAAGTTGAAGTGAGGATGATGAGGAATGGAGAGAGAAAGGAGGGAAAGATCAAAGACAGGAGGAAGAAGAAGTGCGAAAAGACAACCTTTCATGTGCAAAAGGTACCAAAAGGAAGAGAAAGAACGACCTTCTGTCTTGGAGTGAAGACGCGTATTACCTTGGAAGCAATGAGAAAGGGAAGATGCTGGAGGGCCTTGAAATAGTGTAAATCCCCTCCTTCTAAAAAGAGGACCGCCAACAAAGTTTTGAGATAAACAGCAGGAAAAGATACGAGGGCGAGACTGAGAGATTTTGAAGAAAGAGGGGGAAAGGTTCTTTTCTTTTACCAGCCTGTAGCTCTGAGTTGAATGATGATGGTGTGAGAGAATGATAAGACGAGATTTCTTTCCCCGTGAAAAAGTCTGTTGCATCTCTCCTTTTACCAGGCATGAACCTTGGGAGATCGATGATAAGAAAGAAAATAGAAGAGGGAAGGAGAGACGACTAGCCCCCTATCTATTCTCGGGTGAAGGAGCACTGCGAAGAAGGAAAGAAAAGAACGAAAACATAAGAAGACGCTCTCTTCTGAAACTCCATACACAATCGAAGAATAAGAAGAAGACGCTGCTCCCGCTGGGGTTGAAGAAAAGAAAAGAAAGGGAGAACGGAAACAAACTCCGAGAAGGAACTCGAAAAGAGAGAGGAAGACAAAGGAAAGGTGTGAAAACGAACGTGGAGGTGTGCGAGTTGATGAGTTAAGAAATTCATTACAGAAAGAAAGAATATCACAGAGAATGACAAAGGAGGAGGTGGAGGGTAGGAGTAGGAGCATGATGAGGGAAGAAGAAGAGCCTGGGAAGAAGAAGACGACGAAGAGCAGCGCCGCCTGGCGGAGTAAGAGGGTGGTCGCGCTGGCTTGGCGGGTGTTCCGGCGAGAAGACCATCACGATGAAGCAAGTGATCCAGAGTGAGCTGTTAAGATGCTTTGAAAGAACTACTGAGAAGAATGATCTGCAGAACTTCCCAAAAGAGAGAAGAAGTGTGAAAAGAAAGAGAGCCTTTCTAGAAAGGTTTCTTGAAAGATGAAAGCAATAGAGCTGCTATCTTACCGGTAAGCAGATGATCACTCTTGAATCATATACACCCGTCTATGTAGATGAATGTGTATCCATTTTTTTCTGTAATGCTAGTTGGAGGGGAGGGTCTTACTGCCTGGAAGACCTAGATGCAGTGTAGAGGGAGCGAAAGATCTGACTGGCTGGTGTATGTGTCTACCCACCCTTGAACAGGTAGTAAATCCTTGTAGGTAGGAAGCTTTTCATATGGTAGGCAGAGAGTATCGTAGAAGAAGGGAACAATTCAACTTGAAGTTCGGATAGGAGAGAAGTTGGTAGGATATCCAGCACTTCTTCTATCTCATCACGGAGGTTTCTCCTGTCTGTTCCTCCTTATCGAAAGCCTTACATTTAACGGTCACATGCACACCATCGGTAGGTATGTTTCTGCTTCGTATCTCTCCTACCCTCCGTCTTTCCATCGTTTCGCCGCACATGTGTATTCATATATATCTGTAGAGATATATGTGTATTTATATATATATATGCTATTGTTTGTCCGGTTAGACAGACTACTTTGAACGGTTTCTACGGTGGTATATTCTTTATCTTCCCGACTTCGTGTAAGACTTCCGTTACCTAGTGTGTCTGCGACCTCTTTTCTGCTAACTTTCTCTGCGAGTTATCTTGTTTTATCGCTTTCTCTTGCGTACTTCGTGTGTGTATCTATACATGTGGACAGAACATCTATCTGTCTCATAGAAGGGTCATGTATCAAAGTATACAATAGATGAATCTGCGCTGATCCCCTTCGAACTACGAACGAAAGTCGTAATGAGTATAAAGTGTACAGGTGTATTATTCAGGAGAGTAGAAGACTTCCTTCGCTGCACGTATATGGTGTTGGGGAATGACCAGATTACCGGGATCTTACTGTACATACATACATACTTTCGAGTGCTATCGTACCGGATGTAGATACACTATACTGCTACGGCTATGGTACTTGCAGCCGTACGCTATGGTTCAATAGTGTTTCAGCCTGGTATACCACCAGAATTCCCTCTCGCACGCCGTGGGGAAACATAGCATCTTACCGTGTACGAAAAAACTCCGAACTGCCAAGCTAGCTATCTACTTGTAAGGCTCGGGAAGGGGGGGGGGGATGTCCCAGGTTTCATTCCGCACGACCGCTTGGTAACTCAAAAATGCTGGAAGTCGCTCCTCTGTGAGAGTTTTAAACTTTCGGACGCTGCATCATCCCTTTTAGAAACGACTGGAGTACAGGGCGGAAGTCTCAAATCACCTCGCCTTGACTTCCTACGCTCCACGCCCTCAGCGCCTCGTGCACCGAACCGGTGGGTGAAGAGGCCAATCATTTCAGAAGTCTTAGCCTTCTACCTCCAGCGGAGGTGGTGTCTCTCGTACTTAACAACTTGCGACCACTCTGCTAAGAGAAAAGACTGAAGGGCAGAAGTCCTACAAATGTGTCGTCTGTGGATCCTTGCTGGCATTGTAGAGCATCTCCTTGTGAATAGTAGCCGGATATGCTCGTTCAGGCGGAACCCACAAGAACACCACATACAGCGTGTATGTGTACATCTTCACCGTGTTCCATGGTCCCTACTCATATGTCGAATAGATATATCTTTCCATTTTTACGTTACTCAGACGTTATATGCATACATATAGATACCGATACATGGTCACTGCTCCTCAAGCTACTCCAGGATGAAAAAGGCGGATCGATGTGAGCTCCGCAGAAGCGATCAGCACTTCGGCGGAACAGCAGAGATCGGCGGTTATGCGCTGCTTCTGTCCTTCCGTTAGAAGAGGTGGATATGCAAGGAGAGGGCAGAACATCAAGACGTTCGTGCAAACACCCGGCCTACTCTTACCCCGTCACACTCCGTAGTGCGGCTGTTCAAGTTGTAAGGAAAAAAAGCCGGGAAGTCTCTGTCCAAAAGGCAGCAATAGTTTGCTTGTATGGGGGCGGCTCCTTTGTTGAGTCAGACGGGCAGGTTTGGCGTGGTGGCGGAACTTCCCATAGCGGCATGCGTAGCGTCGGAGTCGGTAGTACTTCTCTCAGTGATTTCCATGGTTCTTGGAATACTGAAAGACAGCAACCCCGGTGTCTGGCGTGATATACTTCGAAGAGTTCAGAGGGGTGGGTAAGGGCGTCTGCTCCATACACCTCTGGCTGAGTTACACCACACGCCTAGAGAGGGTCCGCTCTATGGCTCTTTCCTCCAGCTGCATTTGTCTCTCTCTACCTGTCTCGTGGGCCTGCCAGCGCGACACGTTGTGCCACTTCTTTGCCCCTATAGTTACAGCCTTGATGGATTTACTCGCCTTCTGTCCCGCTGCGGTGTAGCGCGGTTTCGCGGCTTCCAGCTTCTCCTGTTTGCCGGCGAGTGAGAATCTTTTGTCTTCGGGGTTTTCTCGGAGGACAGAACGAAATGGCTTGAACCTCCTGAGGAGTTGCCCGCTGAACCGTCGAAGGACGCCTAGCTGTGGAGTTAACCTGACCCGTTGTGGTACAACCCTGATTGTTCGCGGTTAAAACACAAGCTGAGCCGCCCTATGTAACCGTTGTTTAGACTTGCACTCCACCGCCTTCTCCGCACCTGTCAGCTCCACTACAAATAAGTCGCGTGCAACGGCTCTGGTGCGCGGTTATCCGGCTCCCTTCCCAGTGTCCAAGAAGTGCATGAAACACTCTCCCTAGCCTTCTCTAACTAACTCCTTTTGCTATAAGAGTTTGAGGTCCAGCGTGTATTTTTTCCTAGTTTGGGTGCCTGTCTAGCGGTTTCAAAGAAGGTACCTCATAGGGTACCTACGCCTAACGTGGCTGTGCTGTCGGAGCAGGAGGTCTCGCGCGATGTCAAGGGCTACTTGCCGCGCAGAAGTCCTGCCCGGTCTCCCTCTTTTCCATATCCAGACGTGCAGAGGTGCTATCTAGAGTCTTCAGGAGGCCCCAAATACGTTCTCAGCCTGGAGATCTTGAGGGGTTGCGTGCAGTCAGCGAATCTCCCATCCGAATACTAAGTCTTGTGCAAACTGGGCATCCACTCTTATATCCCTGCCTGTCAAGAGAGCAGCAGAACACCCCTGCCAGCCTAGCTCTCACTGCGTCAATTGTTTTCACTTCTTCGGGGAACTCGCTCTACTTCTGGCCAAGCCGCGAAATGGTCTGATGTGACTCTGCGTTGGCTCGGCTGGTTCTGACTACCAGCTCACGCCCCTATAGCCCGCTTGCGGATACCCCCGGTCTGAGTCAAGTAGGAAGACCCTGGCTATCCGACTGGAGTCCGCCGAGGAAGGCAGCCGTTGTCGCGACTTCTGCTATGTCACGCGTAGCCTGGCTTGCATAAAGACATGATGTGTGTAAACCGAGCACCCCCGACTCTGTTTCAGAAGCGTGGATTGTCGCAGAGACTACGGTGTGCAATCTGACAGGTGACCGACGCGAGTTCAGACTTCGCTTGCCCTTGTCTTGCCGTCCCACTCAAGCACCTGCTCTAGTCTCTGTGAGTAGAGGATTTCTCTGGGCAGGCAGGCCCAACCTCTTTCACAAAGGTGACAAGCATGTAAGCGTACTGCGAGACCAGTTTCTCAGGGTGATACCGTTTTCTTCTACCCGACGGCTTGGAAAAAACTTCAGCTAGCTTTTTCCACAGCGCTGCTGACGAATCTAGAAGAGCTTTCGCCCACTTACAGGGCTTTGAGGAAACGTGAGCACGTGGAGTATGAAATGCGCGACTGGCGTGCCACCGAAGTCTCGGCCAGACATAGATTTGTCCGAGCGCTCGGGCGTACGTTCTCTTCTTGTCTGATAGCGACCACTCTACGATGCGTCAGACTCCACCGGTGGCTCCCCTTGCTAACTTGGAGATCAGCAATTGAAAGCATGGAATCCACACAGTATACATACTGCGGTAGCAGCTAGGCCTGCGACAATGTAATGTCCAGGTAAGCGTCAGGCTTGCGCGCTCCTCCAAGGATGCAGGCAGGAAGGCTGCGAAATTTCCGAAAAAGGAATTTTGAAGAGTCGGGCGCTTGGACACTTCAAGGCGGCAGGAGACACGCGATGACCAGCGTCGCCTTAGGTAGTCTCTAGTGCTGAAGGGGAGGGGGGGGGCCGGGAGAAGCTCACAGTACCAGCACCATTCCGGGACCGTGTTAATACGGAAGTGTAGGAGCCGCCAGACTCATACAAAGCCTGCTTGTTACAGCCGGGAAGCGTACTCAACATAGGGGCTTCAGAGGAAACAGCCAGGACAGTGGACGCGACCAACGAAGAGACAGTTACCCGGCATTTACACCGAGTCCGTCGTGTAGACTGAGACTAAGGAGTCATACGATCGAGCCTGTCGGGGCTGTGAAACAGGCTGCTCATCAATGCGTCGACACAGTGTTCAGGATACCCCCTCGCTGATGACCCATACATCTGCTTAGAGCAGTTTTCCACCCAGCCATTCTTCAAAGCAAGGTCTTCTGACAGGTGGATACTTTCTTGCTCGTTGAACCGCCTCTGTTCTTGTCTTTGAGAAGGCAGTTGTAAAGAGTTTCACAGGAGGAGTCTGTCGTGCTGAGGTGCTCGTGACAATGAAAACAAGAGGAAGGAATTACGTCTGTACCTAAGTGGATATGTATAGGGGCACATCTGCAAGGTGTGTGGAGCTATCGCGTTACAGACTGATCTGTTCCACCGGAAGTACTTTAATTGATTCCTGTGGTTGAAATGCTCTCCTCGCCACCGCAGCATCAGTTTCGTCATCGTGTATAGAGAGGTTTCACGACATGTTCTTGTTCGTAACCTGTCTTAGTGATGTAAGTATTTGGCGCGCGCCAAAAGAATTCCACAGTACTTTAACCTTCAGTGAGATTGACCCGTGGATATGGCATAAGTGCGCGATGTATATAAAGTGGGGTGCCTGACTGCGACCAAACAAGGGAAACCTCTTTTCAGTCTCCTCTGCCGCGCCGCACGGTACCTCTCCATTCCGGGAGTCTGAGGTGAGGTCGCGATGCAGCCGATGAGGAAAGTGAAAGAAAGAAAACTAAGATAGTCCAATCAGTCTTTCAATCCCGAGGAAAGAAAAACGGCGTGGGGTTCACAGGAGAAAGAAAGGTGGAGGAGGGGCACGGACGCCTACGCGAAAAGGAGTTTTTTCATGAGAAAAGTTTCTCGATCCGCCGTTCTTTTCTTGTTTCTCAGCCCTTTCAGATCACTTAAAGGAGCTGATTGTCGTGAATTCTCTTCTTTGTCTGTGTGCCAACTTCTTTCTGGTAACGTAGAAGAAATGTAGAGAAACTCTCCTCTTCTTGTTTCTCTGTGGACATTCGGAGAATCAACGTGACACCCCAAAAAATCTACAGGAGAGAAAGAAGGAAGAGGTGAAAAGTCACGTCAGCCATTCTCTTGTGGACCCTCTTTCCCTTAAAGACGGAGAAGAGAAAGAATGTTCCACTCGTCCTCAAACCAGGCTTCCTTATAGACCGTCCCTCCAGCGGAGATACATCAAAGAGGAGAGAATTCGAGGGAGAAAAGTTCCTCCGTTCACTGCATGTGCCAAGTTTTCGCATGATGTTCTACGGGGAACAAGCTTCCCCCCTTCTAAAGTTCTAGAGATAGCACAGAGTCTCTCAGCTTCCAGAAGTCTCAAAACACATCTCTCTTCTCCCGAATCACCTTTCCAGGGACATTCTAGAGTTCAGGTGAAATGTGTGTCTAAAGACCCGATGAAGAAGAAAAAAGGAAAGTTCCTTGTGACTTTCAGCTCTTTCTTAACTCTCAGCATTTGTACAGAGTCCTCCTCTGCAATAGTCACGAGGAATCTTTTCAAGTCTCAACCTCGACAACAGAAGTAAAAGATGCCACTGGCGGCTCTGAAGCTTCTCTCGTCTACTCGCGTGAAGAGAGAGAGACATTCAGTTAGACTTGGACTTAAAGTATTCTTGGACAGTTACTTTCCTTGTGAAGACCAGGATCAGGATTCCTGGGACTGCGACCAACTGTTTCTACTCGTGAAGTTCGCCGATACACTTGCTAGCAGCGAACGACAATCTGTCTGTTGAAAGGATCTCTCCTATCTACAGGTTGCTGACACATACACCCGCAATGTTACCATTTTGTAACCATACCGGTCCTACGAGTCCTTCCTTGGAGTTATTTCTCTTTTGAATACCTTGCACTAGGGGAAATACGAAAACGTGGCGAAGAAGGACGTTGGTATGAAGGCTTCGAAGCTACGGCGACCATGGCCAATGGTGGGGTGTACGTACACCGCCCTCTCCTCGTAGTAGATATGAAAGGAAGACCGTCTGCACGAGCCATACACAGAACGCGGTCAGCAGAAAGACTCTTTCGAAGACAGATCTCCCTTGTTTCTATTTCAAAGCTCTTTTCACACCTCCTTATGCTGATCAGACCGATTCTTGAGAAGAAAATCTCATAAGACACCCCAGAGAATCCTTACTACAGAGCGGTCAGCTGTCTTCAGTATGAGCCTTCACCTCGTCATCCCTATCATTCGACCGTTTATCGTTCTCCTCCTACTTCTTACTCTCTTTATTCTTCCTATTCTTCTTCTCTGAACCTCTCGAGAGCCTACCCTTTCTAGCAAACAAGAGAAGAACCGGATACGAATCTTAAAGACGATCCCGACAACAGCCAGGAAAGAAATGTTATCTTGCACTCTTTGCCAGACACCACTTCCACCATTCCTACGGGCTGACACATCTCTCTCTACATATATGATGTGTATGTGCCTCTCACATCCACGATATGTTTGCTCCCTTAACTCTATTCGAGTAACGTAAGATCAAAGTATCCACCGGGTGAGGCCGGCATCCTGTGGGTCTCCCTCCTTTCATTCTCTTTTTTTCCTTCATTTCTTCTATATCAAAAGAGTCATAAAGACCCATATGTGCAGCGTGTCTGCACGGCAGTCCCATTTACTATTTCTCACAAGGAATAGAAACATATAGACGACGAAGAAGACCTCGATTGTGCCTAAGACTCTCCCCCCTAACGGGGACAGCTCCTTATATATGTTCTCCACGTCGAAGTAAAAGAGATTCTTCATGTATTAACCTATCAATATAAAGATGTCTTCTTCTTCTCCTTCTTCTCCTCCTCCTCATCGTACCTCCTCACCGGGAGGCGGCTCTCCCCCTACTCAGGGTGAAGATTCCTCTCAACTCCCTTCCGCTGATACACAGCAAGCACCTCAGACGTCACACACAACAAGGCGACGTTCTTCTTCTTCGTCGTCGGCATCAGGTGCTCCAAAACACCATAGAAATCCCCCTACAGCGAGAGAATCGTCAGAAAAAAAATCTCCGTCCTCATCTCGCCCAACCTCCCGGAGAGGCTCATCGTCATCTTCTTCTTCTTCTTCGCACAGAAGAGATTCTAAAGAGAGTTCAGGAGGACGTAGAAACTCCTCTAGCAGTAGTAGTAGTACTAGTAGTAGAAGGACATCTTTTGTGTCTTCTCCTTCTCATCGTCGTCATGAAGAGAGATCGAATTCTACCCGGGGTCATAGTTCATCTACCCCCTACTATTCCTCTTTCTCAGGAAGAGAAGAAGGAGAACCTTACCTAGAAAGAGATGGAGAATCGATGGCCGGGATCTCCCATTCGTCCTTTTCTTCTCCTCTCCCACCTCAACCACATCATATGAACTCTTCTTCTTCATCTTCTTCGTCAAGTAAAGGTTATTCTTATGGAGGAGAAAGAACCGTTCTACCTTCTTCGCAGAGCTCCAATGATGGCAGTCGTAGAACGTCTTCTTCTTTCTTGAACTCTCCTGGCCCGGGCGGAAAGAAACTTTTACTAGGCGGAAGGGGAGGGGTAAGTCAAAACAGTGCTGGTGGGATAGATGGTGATGAGCCTCTCTCTAAAGGCGATGATCGAAATCTTCGGAATAGCGGTATAATAAGTAGAGGTGGTGGGAATGAGACAGTTAGAGGAGGAGGAGGAGGGGGTGGAGAAAGAAGCTCAACAGGTACCGGGAGTCGTCGCTCTTCTCTTCAACTTCTCCAGCAGAAAGAACAGATTCTTCAACTACAGAAACAAAGGGAAGAACAAATGAGACAGAAACAGCTTATCGCGGAGAAACTCCGAGAAGAAAGCTCTCATGCACAGCAAGAAGACGACCAAGGAGACGGGAGAGATGCCAGGGAAGATGAAGATGAAAGAAAGAGAAAGACGCTCTCTACGGATGGAGGACGTGAAAGCGAGAGAGAGGAAAGAGATGCGATGAATGAAAGAGAGAAAGAAGGCGGAAAAGAGAAAAGCCTTCCCATCCGTGATAGAGAGAGAGGAAGTGTAGAAAGGGATATGAATAGCGGAGAAACAGGACAGATGACAGATAGGAGCCATGGTGGAGGAGGCATAGAGAGATCGTCAGAAGGCTCTCCTAGAAATACGCTCGTCAAAGGGGGGGAGAATAAGGAAACGGGGGGGAAAGGAGAAGAAGAAGAAAGAAACAGGACAGTTGGATGGAGAAACCCTCAGTCTGTTAATGAGATAGATGAAGCAGACAAATTCGAGTGGGAGCTCACACCTCAAGAAATTCCCTATTATAAACAAGGTAAAAACATAGACCTCTATGCATGCATGGATAAATATGTATG
>NW_027157332.1:0-10972 GCF_002600585.1 Cystoisospora suis
GACACTGGCGACATCCCTTTGAGCAACGAGACGACTGGTGACTTACGTATCTGTATATACATGTACTTGCAACACAAGTAGATGTGCTCGGAGACTGACTTCGTGAACAACTGCGTTGTGTGTGTTTCCGTGTCCTCACCTCTGTTCTTTTGCATATCTTTCTTTTTTCTTCCCCAGCGCGCGGAACCCCGCACAGTCGAGCGACTCATGGTAGTGACAAGCGGATTGACGTACGAATCGGAAGCTCGTACATCAGCAGCAGGCAGCGGGAGCGGCAAGCACGGAGGATCGGATAGTTCACGTCGAGTAGTTGAAACCGATCAAATTTCAGTGTACTTCTTCAGTAAGAGGAAGTGGTGCACTCTCAAGCCCCGTTACCCTGCTGATTACGTTTACGACTTGTATGGAGCCCGCCAGAGACACGTTGCATGCTTCTTCGAGACCCAGCCACTAAGTCAGCGAGCTCCTCGACCTCCTGTACCATGTCTCCTCATTCATGGGGGCTTTAGAGGCAATCAGGTAATTCTCTCGACGAGAATTTCAGACAGGTGTGGGGGAGGGCTGGGGCTTTCTCGCGCCAAGACGAGATGCTTGACACTTTGTACTCGGGGAGATAAGTGACTAAAAGGAAAGAGAAAGGGACGCGCATGCGATCGTGTGAGAAGAGGTGTGAATTTGGTGTAGAGAACGCCCACAGGTTGTTGATTGAGCGGAGAAAGACTCTACGACACCCTCTGCGCAGAGAGAGTGAGACATCTATAGATACCAGGCTATAGGTTTCATGACTGTATATAAATGAGTAGATTCAGACATTCGCCTCGTTAAGCCTGTCCTATTCTTGCATGTCCCCCTGTTTCAGCTTGCATGTGGTATTTTCGTGTTCCCATCCATTCTATTCCCACGTGTGCAGGAGGAGAGCAGACGTCAAACGTGGGGACCGAAGGATGTTTCTTCTGTATTCTCTGTAGAATTTCCTTCTGCATACGTCTTCCTTGTTATATGAGACTGTAAATTAGTAACCCTTTTGCCTGGTGAGACAAGGATGTGCCAACCCCTGCCTTCACATCTGGTGTTTCAGTAGTACAGCTGTCTATCTGTACACTTACCTATATGCCTTCCTGATTTTATAAGGAAAGGTAAAGACACCCTATACTTACTTTTCCAAGCAAATCTCCGGTACATGGGGGGGTCGCGCCTTGACCCCTCACCGGTCAAGCATCTACGTATACACTGCTCTACGCTTCGATCATCAGCCGACTGTATCACGGGTACCTTCCGTGTTTCTTTTCTCCATGATCACCACCGTTCTTTTGTCATCTTATCTCTCTTCAGGTGTATCGTAGGTGGCTTCTGCTCTGCTTTTATTGGTCGTCTTTATCATCTGTCTTATTGTCTCTGTTCTCTTTCTCAGGTTTTGAATGATGCTTGGGTTCTTTCGTTGACGGGAGAAGATCCTTATCGAGGAGCTCTCTTCGCGTCGAATACTAATCGCATGGGGGGAAACGGTGGTATGTGTGGAATGTCTCCTTTTCTCTCGTCGACTTCTCTTCAGCAGCAAGTCATGGGGCGGACGTTATTATCTCTGCGCATGCACCCATCGTACTATATACGAGAAACGCATAGCCCAGGAATCTTGTGGGCTTTATGCAGTCAACAAAGATGGGTCTTCGGAGCTATCGGTCAGTTAATTGAGAACTCTCTCTCTCCTGTTGTTGCCGCAAGTCGTAACGTGCATGTACGGTGGGAAGAGACACCGGAGAAGGAACCGATGCTTTCACTGCAGGACGATGGTCAAGGAGTTGACTACCCTGCAATGAATAAGCTACTCAGGCTCTACGGGACGTTTGAGCCAGGAGACAGAATGAGAAGTAAGAGAGAATGAATCTTCTGGGGAGAGGAGGGCGGGATGATGGTGTTCTCTGTTGTTGAGCATGTATCGCAAGAATGTCGGTGTCCATGCTTACACATAGATAGTCGGTCCTTATACGAAACGACGTCGTCATACAAAAGGACACACACCTACACTCCATACATACGTACAGACAAGTACGTACTTTTGGCTCTAGTTTTATTTAGAGCCCCATGGTGATTGAGAGTTTCTAAGAAAAGAGTTTGGAAGTCGAAGGGTATCTGGAGGCAGTCCCCCGAACTGCGGACAACAGTTGTCATGCAGCGGGGGCCCTAACAAACAATCCTTTCTATGGTACACATGTGCTTGATCTCGTGGCTGTCACGTTGAATAGCGGAAGCAGACGACGAGCAGTCTCCAGCGTAGTGCGTCAGAAGAGGAGAGTCGCTTCTGTAGGCAGACTAGTTTTAACCCCCGACAGCGAAGGATATCAGTCGGTGTGTTAGCATATCGTGTACAGATCTATACCTTGAGGTCCCGTCTCTACAGGCTCATCACCACCTTGCCTGTTGTACACAGACATGCAGTCCCTCCTCTCGAGATCCTGAGGAGACACTCTTCTACCCAACACGACATTGTGTAGAAGTATGAATGCGCACCAGGCATTAGGTTACTCAAGCGCGGAGTCGGGTGTCCGCTTTTTTCTGTTTGGCTGCGTGCAAGCTCCCCGGTCATAACATTCATATCGACTGACTTCATTCACCTCAAACCGTAGTCTCCACTGTCACGCATGTCTTGTGCTGGGGACGTCTCGGGACAGGACTGGGTAGAGGTCCGGGACGCCTCAGGGCACTCTGGCATCATAGTCGCGCGTCGCATACAAGGTAAAGGAGTGATTTATCAAGTGGAGATACTTCAATCACTTAAACGTATCAGTAAGCAAGGGCCCTATAGCTCAGATGGAAGAGGACTTTCTATCGTAAGTGCAGTTGAAGCTATGTACCACCTCGGCGTCCGGAAGAGTTGTGTTTCGGGGGGCCTGTTGGAGACAGCTGTACTCCTATTCTTGTCGCGTAGTTTTCTTACGTAGATTTGTCTAACTCTCTCTTTATTCTTCCTGTCCGCGTGCGATTGCCTGCAGAGAGTTACGAGTATGGGTGTGGTTTCAAGATGGCGTTTGGGCGTCTCTCTTCAAGCTGTGCAGTGATGTCGAGAACACAGGGAACGATCGGCGTCGGAATGCTTTCTATGGAACTCATGGGACATTGTGACGCCCGAGAACTTGTCGCACCGGTACAGCAGTCTGATCTCACACACCGGGGACGGATGTATGATGGTGATGGCGTGTCATCTCGTTTTTCAGATGGAGATCTCTTTATACGCTGTTTTCCTTGGAGCGAAAGTCACTTTCGTTGGTGATGTATATCTGTGTATAATCAATCGTGCCTCGTGGGCGAAGGTGTATAGGTCAGTCTTCATGTATGTATGTATGTACTCGGAGGAAAGCTCTCTGAAGACGCGATGGGGATGGGCGCTGTTGTTGGGTGATGTTTTTTGGCATAGGACGCTTGGCCAGGATAATAACGAGGCGGGAGAAAATTCCGTTCAGGGGGGGTGTATGTGTGTACATCTCCATAACAGCGGTCGTTTGGAGGTTCTTCTAGGAAGTCTTCTTAGAGCTTTACCTCGATGATAGTCACTTATGACACATCGTGCAAGAAGTGTAACATGCACTGGAGGCGATACCGCGAAAGAAAGGGATAAAAAAAAGCGGAGAAGCAAGCGTTCCAAGGTTTCCGTCTTTCTTCTTTCTCAGATGTGCATGTGGCGCCTACCTAACAAGGAACTGATCAATCGTGACCCAAACAACGCGTCAGACCATCGGCATCATCAACGCCTTCTAATGAGGTATGTTTCTCAGTATTCTCATTCGCACCTTTCTTGCCAGTCTTGGGGATGACGGCTGCGCCACTGTTCTGAATTTCACATTCCCGTATCTGTTGTCTTGTGGATTTCTATAAGTTTTCAGACCTGTGAGTAGTTGCTACTCTTCTATATCTATAGCGGGACGTACATCCAAACGCATCGGTCGGGGTATGGGTTTTGTCGAATCCTGTAACCTTCTATGTGTATCTGTCGATCCACGTATTTGGCTAGCTATCCGCTTACCTACATGTGAGAGCAGAGGGGCATACAACCGTGCCCCTCCAGCCCTCTTTGCGACCGCCCCACCCCCTTCACAGGTCCAACTTTCGTCAGAAGGGTTTCTTTCTTTCTCAACAGCTCATTCCATTAGCCACGCGACATTCTAGTCTCGGGAATTTTCAGCATGTAGAAGCGCTTTCTGAAGACGTTTTGTATGATGTCTTTCCTTCTTCAGCTACACCCCTTTCACGACTCCAAATCTCTTAGCAGAGCAGATTAACCTTCTAGGTACCGCACCCGGTACTCGCGTAGTCTTTTGGGATATGAGAGATGATCTCGACTTCCTCGTTTTCGATTCTGTAGAAGGGACATTGTTTTTAAGCGGGGCTCCGGCAGCACCACCACTCCCTTCACCAGCAGCAGATGCGACGGGGGGAAGACCGCGATTTGTGGGTGATTCGAAGCCGAACGAGACAGTAGGCGGTGGTCATGGAGAGAGTACTGATGATACCCAAGAGAAGAGAGAAGGAAAGATGCCGTCCTCAGAAACGTCTGGGGTAGACGGTGGGCAGCAAGCTAGCGGGAAGTCAGAGTCAGACGGAGATAACATAGGAGAAGGGGGTAAGAAAGGCTCTTTCGATAATGAAGGGCGGGGAGAACACCGTCAAGGCATGAAGGATAATGAAGCGGAAGAGAGCAGTGGAAGAAATTCGTCGTATAGTTCATCAGGAGGAGGTGTTCAAGGGATGAGTAATGGTAGTAGTAGTAGTACAGCACAAGGTTCCGAGGAAAAAGAGAAGATGAACAGTGGACTGCTTCTAAAGAAGGAAGAAGGCGGCAAAACAGATCTGACAAGACCCCAAGCTTCAAGAGAAGACGAAGGTACCATAGGAGGCGGAGGTCCAGAACTTTTAGATCTTGATGATGATGGACAACCTCTAAAACATGCGAATGGTGTTGGAGGGGAGCAGCAGCCCCAAGGTAAGGCTGGGGCTAACAGGAGTAGTAGTAGTAGTAGTGGTACTCGAGGACAGTCATGTGATGAAGCGGGTACGAATGGAGTTGTACTGGCAGGAGCAGAGGAGACAAAAAGAGATGCGCCTTCTTCAGGCCCCGATGATGGAGGTGTTGGCGGGAGCGCTTTGTCAAAGAAAGATAAAAGTAATAAGCTAGAAGGGGGTTTACCTCCATTCTTTCCTTTATGGACGTGTGCTAGACATGCCCCAGACTACTGTCTACCAACATACCTCTTCTGGTTTCATCTGCATTCCCCAGCTCAGATACATGTGCAGGGTGTCCCATTATTACCTAAGCCGGCGAGCCTAAGGAGAAAGAGTCTCAATATCCGGGAGACGACTACCTCAACTACTGAGGGAGGAACCCGCGGAGAAAGCGCAGTAGGCGGTGGGGTGGCTAAACCATTGGGGCCGGGACTCACGAAGACTCAGGTAGCTTCTACAGATGCTAAAGCAGGAACAGAGTCGTCGTTAGGTCTGAATGGCGCAGGTGTGAATGAAGTTGAGGCGTCGGCAGGGAAAGGTGCTGACAAACCCGATGAAGGCGCTGTAAAAGGGAAAGAAGGAGACGGAGGGGGAATAACACCGGCACCAGAACCTCCCGTGGTCCTAGGACGCTCATTGTATTTCTTCTTGAAGGAGAGACTTCATTGTCAGGTGAGAGAAGGATTACCAATCAGCCGACGGCGATGGAAGGGAATGTTCTCTTGCACCTCCAGTCCACTTCCTAAGAGTAGTACGGTGTGTACAGAGGTTACGTGACTGGACAACCTGTTGTCCGCAGTTATACAACGAGGTTGTTCGGTCCTTGTATCTAGCCAGAGACAATTCCAGTAAAGTGAGAGGCTCTTCTGGATGTAGATGAAATCATCAGTACAGCCCAGACCGCGATCCTCAGATAGGTAGCCCGCCTATCTTTCCTTTCTGGTTGGTCAGCTGACTTCATCTCTTTTTCTCTTCTTATTGTGTGTCTCCTCTCTTTTCTTCAGGCAGAACTGCAGTATTTGTTCACTCCAGCAGATCATGCCACGGGTTGTTTCGCTCTCTTGGGTTTCTTGAACGATCCTCGTACATCTTCAAATTGTTCTCAAACTAGCAACGACTATTCTCAATGTGTTCCGCGAGTGTGTGAAGCTGGTGTTCTCCTGTATTTCCGTCAACGTCTCATCCGAAGGATTGACGCAGCTTTTCCTGATTATCCCCGCGCGCTTGATGCCGCAAAGGAGCCAGGTGCGTACGACGTTTGAGTGTGTATATGTAGTTGTATATGTTGTTCCTGTAGCATGACATACATCTGTACCTATATTGTATAGTATGGATGAGGACCAATCTGTGTTCCGTGCAGCGAAGGACTGAAGAGACACCGACGACTTACATCCGGTAAAGTGTAGTTCCTTCGACAGGACTACTATTACAACTAGCTGCAGCTAGTCAGCTATCTACATAGCAGTCTTGAGGGAGGGGGGAAGGGACCTCACAGTTGGCCGGTCGAAATAGGGGTGCAACAACCTCCAGCTCAGAGTGCTGGTCTTTGATCTAAAAGGGTGGGTGTATCTACCTATGTGCTCACTATGGTAAAGAGAAGACTACGGCAGATCAAAACTTGGACTCGAAACAGCCTGCAGTTGCTCATACTTGCTGATGAAGAGATATGATTACTTGGACAGTTGTGTAGTGTAGTGAGGAGTTGCCTGATTGAGAAGGGAGTTTGATAGTCACGGCACAGTGTGTGACCACTGGTGCTTGCCTCTACTCTTCGCGTCCTCCGAATGTACAGGAGGTGAGGGCCCACGTTTCAACCCTCTGCCCTTATGTAAACGATTGTTGCTTTTCATTCTTGTATCTGCACGTGCAGGCCCGTTTGTGTTTCATGCGATAGTTCTGTACTTTGTTTTGGGTTGTGCATTTACAGCGGAAGAGTCGCTTTTCGGAGGGAAAGACGGGAGAGGTCGGGCTGAGATGTTTAAGTATTGCCTGACCGCAGTAGTGAATGTACCTGAGTGGATGGTACCTTCAATGACCAAGCAAGACTTCATTCATGAGAACAACGAGCCCTTCTTGAAGTTCAAGTCGAGACGTAAGCATGCTGATGGCACTATACTTGGCGAAGAGTAGGGAAAGAGAGCTTCTCCTGGAGGAGAGGGCGAGAAGCACGTTTCTGTGGGCACCAGGAGGACGACAGAAGACCTTTCGCCTTGCAGATGTGTTCAAATGATGGCGACGGATACATAGACAGGCCAAAGTATACACGCAGAGACGTTTGTTTCTAAATTGTTGCTTTGTAGTATATAATTCCCCAGTAAAGAACAAGGGAAGGGGAGGTATGGACGGGGTCTTCTACTGCGCTAGTCCGACGGATTCGCGGGAGGAAGGGGACGACTGATTGTCTGTCGGAGTGACTGTTATGTATTTTCCTCAGTTTTCAAGTTGCTGGACGAGTACTTGCGTCGATGCCGAGATCCTGTGGCCTTGCAGACATGGCTAGATACCAGGTAAGACATGCTCGGATCTTGTCGCCTGTCATGATTTACCAGGCTTCTAGACTGACGGTTTCTGCGTCGTCCTTGATGAAGCCTACCTTGTAGCGTATATTCATCATAGAGAATTTGAGAGTAGCTGTGTACCCAGTTACTGAAAGTACCTTCTATCTATAAGTGTCTTACAATCTCTATACGCCGCTTAGGTGAAGCTTACAGAAGAGTAATTTGGTTTCCTTGCTAGAAGAAGTCGAGTCAGTGATGAGCCTGTTGCCCGCGCCGAAGAGAAGAGCCTGTGCAGGTTGGTCCCTAGCGACAAGGGTGTTCGCTATCTGCTAGTGTCTTCAAATCGAAGATGCTGTTGCACGGTTTCGTGCTTATAAGTATATATTTATACATCGATGTCGTAGGTAGACGGAGACTCACATCGGGAGCCGGCCCGTAGGCATGTAGAAATAGAATACAGAAGTTCATCTGCCCACGTAGAGGAAGGTGAGCTGCTTCCTCTACTATGCAGCTAGTTCAAGTCGTTCAAAGCTGTTGCAGCGCAGCTTGTTGCGTAAGTATGAGGGCTGACATTCCCGTCTGAGTTAGGCTCATTGCCTTGTAGCAGGGATATTTCGTTGGCTCACCATCGCTTCTCAAGTGTTTGTACTCCTGTGATACAATAACTCAGAGCGAAGAAGCTAGCAACGTATCAGGATGAGCTTCGGCGGTCTAGGCCTAAAAGACGGTTGGGCGAGGATCTTACGGACGAGGACCAGCCGCGACGCAGCCCTACGCCTCCCGCCACGCACTCGAGCTCCGGGTAATGAGCAATGAGCAAGCTAGCTATCGGATAGGCTTACAGTGTGTATTTTATGTCTAGTTCATGTTACCGCTCTCCGTCGAGGCGTTATACATGGATGTTCGCCTACGTAGGCTGTACGCGTGTTGAGGAGAGCACGTCGGGCGCAGGGAAGCGGGTACAACGAGCTCATGGTTGCACCAGAGCATGTAGAGTTTTCTGTGTGTGCAGCTGATCTTTCTTACACCAACCTTGATCTCGGGTATAGGTAATACGGTTCGGGACCTTAGAAGCGGGAGCGAGCGGCGAAGCTCTCATTGCCTGGGTCCGGTATGAATCTGTGCGTTGACATTGGTTCCATACTACGAACAATCAATGTAGAGAGGCCCACCTGAGCACTTTGAAGCCGAATGCCCGTATCTGTGTTGAAGGATACTTTTTTTCTGTGCGTCCGCAGCTATTGATTGTCAGCTTGAAATGACTTTGTTTTTCTCAGAGCGCCTATTTGGACTGGAGAGCGAGGTAGTGGAGGTGCCGGAGCATCGGCGGCTCCTGCTACAGGCACACACGAGGAACCTTCGGAGCCTCCCCCGAAACAGCGGGCCACAGAGACGAACGTGCAACAGCAGCAGCAGTGGTCTGCTGCAGCTACCGGCGACGTGGGGGGAAAAACAGCGGAAGCTCAAGGGGATGCTCCTGCGGACAGACAGCCCGATCCTGAGGTAATCTGTATTCCTTGGCTGATGACCCAGAAATGGGGATCCAGCGGTCGCTAGTCGCCAGTGCCGTTAGCTTGTGGTTCCTCTTGGCGCATAAGATTGGCTGGTTGTAGGAGAAAGTGGATGGTGAACAGGAGTGAAGAGAAGAGGGACGGAAGCAGGTGGCCGAGACAGACTTAAGTGTGCCAAGTTCGTGTGAAAGGGCTCTGTGCCTGTGACTAGACACCGAAGAGAAGATCGGCAGTATATCTTTTGAAGAGCGCACTTTGGAAGGCAAGAGTGGAGGTAGAAAAAAAGATACAAGTGAAAGAGACCCAGCTTGGACACCGGCACAGCCTTCCTGGGAAAAAACAACGTAGATAGGACTAGCGTGTTTTGCCTGCGTACACTGTACTACAAGAACACTTGTAGAACCAGCGTAAGTACTCGTGTCAGATACTCCGCATAGGCTGTAGTACTTGTACCGTGTAGGAGATTTTACTGATCCGCCTCTCGTTCGGCCATTCGCCTTCCTTCCTATGGCTTCTGAGCTCTACTTTTACGCTGCGTCGTTATTAGTTAGCGCGAGAGCATGTTTCTGTATTTGTTCTGTTCCCAGGGAAGCGCCGCCGGTGGGCGATCTGACGGCGTAGTAAAGGAATCAGAAATGGCTTCAGATACAGAAGCTTCTCGTGCTCCTGAAGCCCCGACTCCGGATGAATCTACGGCTTCTGCAGCAGTTGGTGCTGTTGCTGCCGAGCCGAGTGAAGTCGGAGGTGCATCTCGCACCGCCACGGATGCCGCAGCTAGCGGGGAAAACCGGGAACCAGCCGTACAGGAAGAGGTGTCGGTAGCCTCTCCTGGGGAAAACAGAGATTTGAATGAAGGAGAAAAAAACATGGTGAAGACATCACCCAGTGTAACTGAGAAGGAAGGAGCAAAAGATGTAGAGATGGAATGCGGCAACATACGTGGTCAGGAGGAGGGGGATCCTCCTAGTACTTCGTAGTTACACAGTCACCATTGTCGGTCTGCTTGTAACTTGGAAGCTTTCCTAGGATAACCTTTCCCCCTTTGTTTGTCGTCCGTCTCGCGTCTTCAGTAAAAACGGTTTCTTCTGGGTTATATCTTTTTGGTGAAATGGCTACGCGTCCTCGAGTCTGAGTCGAATACGGATGCAAGTCGTAGTATTACTTCATAGTATGGGACGAAGGGGGGCGTAGTGAAAGCTCTGTAGAAGCAGGGCGGCGAAGTGAATAGATAGATTTCTTGATGTATAGTGATGGAGAATGTTAAGTACAACCGTTTAGTTACACGGAGGGACGGCAGGTGAGTTTTGAAGTTGAAAGTCAGAAAGCCCAAGAGCCCAAAGGAAAGGTAGCTCGCGGGGAGTTGCTCCGTCGCAGAAAGAAAGAGGCCACGAGGTCGGAACCATCATCTCTTGTTCTGTTACTTTTCTTGGACAGATTCGAGGAAGCTTTCTTGCTTGGTGAAAAAGGCTCTCTCTCTCTCGGTTCTTCATGTTTCAGCTTGTGTGCTCCTCTTTCTCAGAGTCGAGCTGGTTGCGCGCAGTGTTGGTTGCTTGATGGTGGTCACGTTCAAAATCTCTGGAGGGGAAGGCTGGCACGACAGCTTCCCCATATATAGTGGAATAGCACACTTTGTCAGTGTCGCGCCTCTAAAGGTCCGCACACCACTTCTTTGAATGTTTTGACTGGCGGAGAAAGAGTGAGTGGTTCTTCCTTGTGTGTATACTGGCAAAGACGAGCGGTTCGTCAGTCGTGTCTCGGCCTCTTGCCTACGTGGACAGGTGTTTTGTTCTTGTCCGCCTTCTGCCTGTAGTCTTTTTTTGCCTCTTCTCGCGGCTTTCTGCCATGATACGGTGGTCGAGGAAACCGGGGTGGCAACAGTGACGAGAGAGCCTTTCTTTCTTGTGGAAGTCCCTGGTGGCTTCAAGTGTGGATCGCGTGTTACACAGTCGTAACAGGGAACGAGATGCG
>NW_027157333.1:0-319 GCF_002600585.1 Cystoisospora suis
GAGAAGGAGGGGAGAGGTGTCAGAGCTTTGGCTCTGCCCCGAGCAATATTACATAGGTTATTATTAGTAATCTAAGTCAAGAAGTGTGGATAGCATGTAGAGATAGGTGACATTCGGCCTTTCGAGTCAAAGTGGAAGGATTATAAGTCATTAGGTTCTCTTTTTCTAGTAAACTAGTGATAGAAGTAACTTCCAAGCTAGTTCGTTAACATCATCGTGGGGTCCAATAGCCTAAAAAGGGTAATTAAGGAAGTTTCCAGAATCCCTTACGTGATAAAAGGTGTAGGGGCAACAATTAGAGTACGAGAGAGGACAGTAT
>NW_027157334.1:0-131 GCF_002600585.1 Cystoisospora suis
CAGTCCGTCAGAACTAGAGGGAGAAAAAGAAGTTCAGTTAACCGGATAGAACTGGTTCCATTAAAGAAGGTTAGGAAGGAGATAAGGAGGAATGAAATTGAGTTCATTGGTTTATCAAAATAGAGCCGGTA
>NW_027157334.1:655-867 GCF_002600585.1 Cystoisospora suis
GATATGGGACTTTTCAGTTTAAAGTTATGCCTTTTGGGTTAGCTGGGGCGCCTTCAACTTTTCAACGTTTAATGCAAAATGTGTTTATCAACGAACTAGATGAATTTGTTGTAGTGTATTTGGATGACGTCCTTGTATATTCTAAATCTAAAGAAGAACATCTACTTCATCTACGAAGGGTTCTACAACGGATAAGGGATCAACAGTTATAT
>NW_027157334.1:1476-1756 GCF_002600585.1 Cystoisospora suis
GGGTCCAATAGCCTAAAAAGGGTAACTTAGGGAGTTTCTAGTATCTCTTACATAATAAAAGGCGAAGGGTCAACACTCAGAATACGCAAGAGGTCAGTATGGCTGCAACAATGGGTGTATTCAAAGTCCGGTAGAAACCGGTGTATGCATTTGAAGTCCGGCGGGGACCAGTGTATGCATTTGAAGTCCGATTTAAACCGGAGTGTGCTCTTGAAGTCCGGTGGAGACCGGTGTGTGTGGGCCATAAGGTCCGGTGTGACCAGTGAACGGGCCGGGGCCG
>NW_027157335.1:0-10862 GCF_002600585.1 Cystoisospora suis
AGATAGATAGATAGATAGATATAGATAGATAGATATAGATAGATAGATAGATAGATAGATTAAAGATAGATAGATAGATAGATAGATAGATTAAAGATAGATAGATAGATTAAAGAATAAAAAGAAGAGAAAGATTCGGAAAAAAGAACAGACTGCGACAAAAGCAAAACTGCTCTTGCTTACTTATCCTTCCCTAGGCCATATCTGTACTATCTGAACGTGAAGGGCAGCTTGCATGATTCTGGTGTACATACACCTCATTCAGTCTACATCACTGCTCACTTCAGATATAGACAGGCCCGTCAAAATATCAAGAATTCACATCTATTCCCTGTCTCTTTCTCTTTCTTGAGCTGATCTCGGCATGAATGAAAAGAGATCTACTAGTAGAAGAGAGAGAGATGGGAAGAACCTACCTGTCGAGAAGCAGCGGAATCGGCTCCATAGGTATAGACATAAGCAAAGAGCAAGGGAATAAGAAATTGAAAGACGGCGAGAAAAAGCACATCATAAAACTGCTCTTCGTCAATCTCGCCTTCTGCACTGAAGTCACCAAATCGACAGTAGGAATTTCTCCTCTTTTCATTCGATAAGATTTCATTCGCCTACAAGACAAGAAAAAAGAGAAACAAAGAAAGAACACACAAGACCTCTCTCTCTCATGCTGTACGTACAGCGATCTGGGATGAGTTAACCCAGCATCGACACCTACACAATCGATACATAAAGGCAGATCGATCCTCCTCTTCGGCTCGTTGACCCGAGCATCCTTAACACTCCTTTTTCATTCCTGAAACTATCTGAGTCCTCTCTGTCTTCTCTCTTAATTGTTGTCCTTTCTCCTCTCTTTCTTTCGCATGCTGCGTGAAGGGCTGCGTCTCTCTATGACTTCTCTCTCTCGAACGTCCAAGGACAGACGACAGAGAAGAGAGAAAGGCAGGAGAGAGAAAGAGAACAAAGAATAAGGGGTGTGAGAAAATTCCTCTGCTGTCTCCTTCTGTCTCTCCGCAATGAAGAGAATCATGTTGCTCTTCGATGTCTACAAGTTCATCTTTGCCATCGTTCGTGATTGCATGCATGCATGCTTGCACGCCGGAGAGGAGTTCTATCCAAAAGTCCATAGCTACACGCCACATAAAACTATACAAGAAGAAGCAGAAGAAAGAATGAAAAGAAGATTTGATAGAGGCTTGATGACGATGAGCTCTGAGAAAGGAGAGGTTCTTAAGGACATGTCTCCAGTCAGAGACTTCTCTTCTTTTCTAAGAAAGAAGTTGAATGAGATCGCGAGAAGCCCCAGGGGAAAGCACCGCCAAGTGGGCGATAGGGAGATACTGTACGAGAGACTCCTCTCTCTCGTTAACAATGAAGAAAAGAAGGAGAAGAAAGAAGAAAGAAGATGAAAGAAGAAAGGTAGAAGATGAAAATCCTACCTCTCGAATCTTTGCGAAAGTCTCCTTGGCATCAGGATGAGGATTCCTATCCTGAGAGACAGGAAGAAGAAAACAAGGGAAAGGCGGCGACAAAATCTCTCTTCGCAGTCGCAGATATCTAGTGTATATCATATAGGTAGACTTCTGTAGAGCATTCTATACATCCGTAGAAAAAATACTCGGTTTTGCATCCATAGGTTTGTGTATGTACAGAGATGAATAGGAAGGAGATACGGTGCATATGTGTGTGGCAGTAGCAGGGCGAAGATGAAAAAGGTGGGTCTATATCTGCTAAGAGATAGGTGTATCGAAGAAATGGCGAGAAGAGAGGAGGGAAGAACTGTTAACGCGCCTACAGTTGATGAATAGAACAAAGTTAGCTCCTAAGAAACTCATATAGAAAGAGAAATCTATAGCCATATGTACTTACTCATATAGATGTCTACTACAAGTATCTAGGCGTAGGTCACACAGTCGTAAGGGTACATACACATACCTATACCCAAGTATCCGGGTCTCCACACATACTCATACAGGTTAATATTAAGGTCAGATAGTAGTCATCTACTCCGTAGAAAGGCTTTTACGACCTTGTACAAATATCTATCTCTAATCATAGACCGACACAGACTTTCTCTTCACCTATCTCTCCATAGAGATCTCTAATTCAGACAACACAAATAGAGGAGCATAGATAGACATATACCACAAGGAAGGATATACAGCAGGTAGAGAGTGACTAACGAGAGATGAACATTCCTCTCTTACATTAAGATAGATAGATGAATAAGGAGATCAAAGATATATAGATAGATAGATAGCAATGAAGACGCTTGAACTGCCCTTGACTGATCCGATTGATTTTTGACGTCTATGAGTGAAGAGAAGAGAATGTTTGGTTTCCCTTGTGGGGATGAAAGACTTACAGGATGATAGGCGAGGGAAAGTTTTCGATAAGCAGCGGCGACAACCTTAGGAGGAGACGTTGGATCTACACCTAGAGTTTCGTAGTGATTCTGATGCTCTCGTCCAGACTACAAACACGGGAGCGACCGAAGCCAGCGTGTACACATACACGTCGAAAGACCTCTCCCTGTCTTAGTCGATACATCTATAGCTGTGAATATATGTATATATCTTTATGTACCCACGCTTATAGAACATACACAGGTCTCCACCTAAGACATTCTTCTGTCTACGTGAAAGTCTCAACTAGATACACAGGTCTGTAGACATCGATGGGTATAAGCATACAGTGTGGCTATGAAGATGGTACATATGGATCTACGACTTCGATGCCCTACACACCTATATATCTATATCTATAATTAGATATACATATACACATATATACGACATACGCGTGAACACTATTAAACAGTCAGTCACATGGACCCGTTCGTCACACGTGCTTGGCTATGATACGTCTTCTACTTCCAGAAGTCGATAGTGAAGAGCTAGCAGGAAGAAAAAGGAAGTGTGAAGACAGAAGAAAGTGTCTTAGAAAAACATATCTCATTCACATCAACGAGTGAAAGAATAAGAAAAGGATCCAGCGAAACTCCCTATCATTCTGTTCGACGGGGAGAACAACTCTCGACTGCAAGTGTCACACGAGAGAAAAGCATCTTCTTTTCTCTTCACCTGCAAGACGCCAATGCAGAAGAGAACGCCGACAGCTAAAATGATACCTGGAGACAAAGATACAAGGGAGAGAGAGGAAAAGGAATACACTGGCAAAAACCACATGCCGAACAAAGAAGTCAATATAAATGCTGTCAGATGTACGTACAGCACAATGGATGCACGGTGTACGTACACCTCCCTGAGGTGTCACTAATGAGAAAAACCTTATCACTAATATTACTATGGTCGGATTCAACGAGTCTAAATCTCGCTAAGAATTGTGGTCCATTCTCCATATTTCGTATACATATATACTTTTTATACACGTATATCTATATATATATATATACGCGTATACATACGCATCCCTATAGGTCGTGCAGACACGACTGATGAAAGCTATCTGAGCCCCTATGTATATAGGCAGAAAGAAGTTACCGTATCCCCTGAACAGAGCAGGCATTAAGAAGACATTCCCTCTGAATATATAGATACACTTCGTCTTTATTCATTTCTCAATGTGTTGGTTAATGTACTGGCACGCACGAAATCGACGCAGATGAAGGAAGATACACACTATGCAAATGTACACAGATTTGGAAAGACACAGCTCCAGAGATATAATACATACAAAAAGAAAGAGATAGAATGCATGCATGAATACATACAAATATATATATATATATTCATGCACGCAATCATATCGTACACTGAAGAGAGAGCAGGCGTGGATGGCACGAGGAAACGTCACCTGAATGAATGTAAACAAGAATGTATAGGAGAAGAGCGATGTAGTCCAGTGAAGAGAAGAAATGCTATCAAGGCGTATAGATAGTTGCCCGTGCATGCGTCATAGAAAGAAAATCAAAGGAACAGAGCGATGAGAAGACGCAAACATGCGCACGCGCGCACTGGCTATGTAGCAGTTTTCTTGTAGATGAGAGATCACTGAGAAATCTCCAGGTACGGGTGTACGAATTACCAAAGAAGATGCGGTTCTAAATGAATGTGCGGGTGAAGCTTATAGGTCGAGAAAAACTTCAAAGCTACAAGCATTCTCGATGCATGCTTCGAAGAATGATACACTTACATATAAATAGCTGTACTAAGTATGCATGCCACACACAGACTCAGGCAGTTTAGTGCTACAGAGATCTGTTATGCATGAGCCCGCCCACACACCGAGATTTACCGAGGACACACCTACACACCCCAACCACGTACTACAAGCACCTTTCTTCAAATGAAGAGCGACAGAAAGAAAGAACAGTGTGTGTTTGTATGTGTGCATGTATCTGCGAGTGGTGACACACATATGCAAAGGTAGACAACGCAGGAGAAGCAGAAGTCCTCACACCTTACCAATGCGATTTGATTTCTTATTCCAGGATCTGTCTGCACGCAAAAAACGCAAGAAGCAGACTCCTCTCACACCTGTCAGCTGATCGGCTTTCTGAGTATATATGGGAATGATGATCTGAGTTTGTTCACTTCCCACTGCTAATCCAACGGTCATTTTCTCTGTCTGCTCAGCTGGGATTCTGGTCGGGACTGATAGTGAACCTCAGAACGGCGTCATTTGGAGGGAACACACAAGTTTACTATGATACGGGACAAAACAACAGTAACATCATATCGCTGGCTTCGACCGAGCGTGGGATGAAGCGAATACACGAGACTACAGCCGCACAGAGATAGCAAATACATCCAAATCTCAGGTGTGCATAGACCTCAATCTCAGGGTGTATACACACCCCATTCTCACGTGTACATACACCCCAATCTCAGGTGTACGTACACCCCAATCTCAGGTGTACGTACACCCCAAACTCAAGTGTACGTACACCCCAATCTCAAGTGTACATACACTGCAATCTTAAGTGTACATAAGCCCCAACTTCGTGTGTACATGCATAACAATAATAGGTGTACAAATAAAGCCCAGTCTCAGGTGCACACATCCCGGCCTTTGAAAGCAGGAAGTATCGACACTGATGTTTGGAGCTCCGAAGACACCATATATATGAGTATGCGTGTTCAGTGAGTTTACGTAATAGTCTACACGCCCGCCTTTCTTCGGAAGCAGAAGCCATCTTGAGCAGATAGTTCGCGGATTTTTAGAAGAGCTATGCTTCTCCGCCGTCTAACAATTCTCACAGCTCCCCCATGTTTCAAACAAAAGAACGCTAACCTCTCAATGACGACCATACCCAACTGTAGTGCAGATCATCTAAGACGTGTACGACGAAACTGAAGTACCAAGGTTTGATGTGGGCGTGAGGTGTTCCTTGCCTGACTAGAGAAAGAGAGAGAAAAGGCTTTTTTCCCCTGGAGAGGAAGTACACGCTTGTTACCCCTACTGGTAAGTTACTCACTCCAGTGCGTATGAACGACTTGGACGACTTGCATAGTAGTCGACAAGAGGAAGCTCTACAGTCACACAAATATGGAGAGAAACATGTTTCTATTCTCCCCTTCATCGTGTAAGAAGGGAATGTAATGGACAACGACAAGGTGTAGTATAGCGGACGTGGAAAGAACTCCTCTCTGATGTCTGGTCCATACTTCGCATAGAAAAGAGAAGGGCAGAATGATGTAAAGAAGTATCTTTCAAGGAGGACATCTTCCCTACGTACGTGCATGCTCTGTTGGTGAAAGAGAGAAAAAGGCTTACCGGGCCCGGTGATCCACCTTGTCAACGGGACGACAAAGAAAAGATGGAAAATGAGGTCCTCCATCTCCTGTGAGGAGAAAAGGGAAGAATGAAGGCTCTCGAAAGGAAAGAAGAAACAGGATCTTCTTTTGTATTAGAGGGCGGACAATGTGACAAGAGGGTTGAGATAATGTTTCTTCTCTCTCAATCCTGAATCGACGTAGCCGCTTTTAGAAAAGAGAACCTGATTAAGAAAACGACGAAGATGTCGGGCTCTGACAAGAAGGCCGAAGTAACAGAGAGACAAAAACCAAGGAGACGTTACAAACAGAAAGAAGAGACTGAAGGAGAACGGAAGAGATCGTCCCCGCCTTCTTTCTTTCTTTCCATCCGGGTCTTCCCCGTTTTCTTTTGCATGCAGTGAAACAACGATGAGTCGAACGAAAAAGAAAAACGATAGCTTTGTTAGGAAAAGTCCAGGGAAGGAATTCTCTTTTTCTCTCGCCTAGGTATTTCGATGCTTGGACTTTGTTTTGCCTTAGATTCTCCCCACCTTCCCTATCCCCCGTGGCCGCAAGAAAGAACAAGACGATGAAACGCCGAGTCACGCAGAAAGAGGAAAAAGCGAGGTATCCATTCTCAAGCTAAGTAGAAAAGGGAATATCGTCCCTATGGACAGTCGCAAGTGAAGAGATAAAAAACAAGAGAGAGTGAATACACGACAAAGAAAGACGAAAGACCCATGCGGGGAACGACAGAAGGAGACGGGGTGAATGGCAAGAAAGGAGGGATAGAACTTCAGAAGGCTTGCATGTAATAAAGAGAAGGTGAAGAGAGCTACTTCATTGTCTCCCTTCTAAGAAAGAAAGATACGATTCTAGGAGTCTACAAAATCTCTTTCACTCGGCCAGCCCGAGGTATTAGACTTATCGAGAAGCAACCCTCGGTCGAAACAAAGCCAAGAAGAGAAGAGACTAACCCAGTGAGAAAGATAGAGCCGTGATGTACCCCTCAGGGAAGAAGGAAAGGAGATCCTGATTCTGCAGCAGTTGAAATACTCGAGAAAAAGGAAAAAACGCCTACTGCCTTCATGAAAATGACGAAGAAAATACTTCCGTATCGATTCCCTTCTCCTCGCGGTATCCTGTATATATCTCTTCATCTCGTCCTCGTCTTCTCTCCCTTCACTCTCCGTCCACGCGCTGCTCTTCGGTTGCTTGCGTGCATGCGGTGGCCCTCATTCAGCTCAACGACGACGCGGGGGCTACGGAAAGAGAAAAAACGAAGGAAAAGCTCGCATCTAACTTGTGAATCTGGAGAGCTAAGAAGGCAGCGGTCATGTCTACCTATGTTAAGCGTCTACCGGGTCTCTACAAGAAGAGAAATAGTTGTAGAAGGAAAGAAGAGAACGCATAAAGAAAAAAGAAAGAAAGAAAGAAGCAAAGTTCTCTTGTCCAGGAAGGAGTGTGCAGCCGGGCTTTGTCACTACACCCAGTCGTCTCAAAAGTCTCTTCTGCTTTAACCATCCTTTCAGTTAGACGGTCGTCCGTTCTTTCCTTTTCGTTTCTTAGTTTCTTTCTGTCTCTCTTCCTCTCTTCTTTTTACACATCGAGTGTTTGCATCTCCCTTTCTTCCTTTTCTTTCATCTTCCCTCCCTGTTTTCCTCAAGGTGCGGGTGTATCTTCATCCCTGGCGTACTTCTTTCCATTCTTCTTCCTCTCATCGTACGTCGCTATGGTTAAGAGAAAGAAAGAGAGAAAAAGAATGCGTTACTACCATCCTTCTTTTTTTTTCTCTTCTTTTCTGTTCTCGCCCCCATGCTATAGTTCATCCAGCCACGCCTCCTTCTTCTCCAATTCTCTACAAGAGAGGAAGCACATCACTACAGAGCTACGTTTTCCTTCTCCATCTTCCTCCGGGTCTCTCGTAGCCTCCCCTGTGTATGTCTTTTCATCAGAATCCATGAAGCATCATATCTCAGCTCTTCCAAAAGCGGCCTGAAAGCTCACAGACACACAGACAGAAAGAAAGCCAAGGAAGTGGGGCTTCTCTTGTTTCTCCTTCGTCCGACGGTGTCCCTCTTGCTTTCTCATCTAAATCGACATAGGCCTTTGCAAAGTCTTCTCGGCAGGGGTGGAAAGGAAGATAATAAGATAGCGACACAGATTCTCTTCTCTTCTTCCCGCTGAACTGAATGCACCATCATTAGTATTATCATCTTGGGTCTCTCTCCTTTCCCTTTGTCATTTGAGAGGGAGTTGGTCAATCCGTGATGAATCTTTTCACTCTTTCTGTGGGACTTCTTTTTCTAAGTGTGATGTCGTAAGTCATTCTTCTCCCTCTCCAACATGAAAACTCCCGAATCTCTTGTTCACAATCCTCATCATCTTACTACCGAGAAGAATAAGAAGAGAAGTTCTCCGTCTTCCCTCTCTTCTTCTTCTCGCCCTTGTCCGTCCTCTTCATCATCTGTCCATCCTTCTTCCTTCTCTTCTTGTCACACTGAAGTTCCTCACTCCATACCTCAGGTTGCAGAAAGAGAATTGAACCCATCTATCCACCTTCCTTCTTCTCCTTCTGTCTTAGCAAGAGAAGGCAGAGATGTCGAAAGGGAGGAAGAAGAAGAAAGGGATTTAGATCAGCATGATGTCCATGAGGAAGACGGGTCGCCTTCCTCATCGATCTCCTGGCAAAGAAGAGCTTTCTCTCCTATTGAGCGAGGTTCCATCCGAGGGTCTATCTTTACTCTTGCTTCCTCTTGTCTCGGAGCAGGTAACCGCAGGTGGATGGAGAGAAGTCGTATGGCCCTATTGTCATGATTCTTCTATGTCGATGGTATAAGAAGGATGGGAAAGAGCTTTCTTATCCATCGTTTGCAGAGAGAAGACAAGAAATGTTTCGTCTTCTTTTTTCATTTCCTTCTGTCCACTCGTGCATATAAACACTTTGCTCTTGTCTCAAACAGACCGGAATACACTATTCGTACATCTATATATACAGATATAGATGTATGTGTTTGTGCATATGTATACGTGGAGACGTGCGGTGCATTGTATGTATTCAGTTTATGTGTCTATCTGTATGTAGAGATAGGCACGTAGGTGCGCCTCTGTGTGGATGGTGTGGCGATTAGCTAGCGTTGCGTTAGTCGTAGGCTGTGTTCTGATGTGAGGAAGGAAGATGTATCGTTTGAAGACAATTCAAGATGACCGGTAAAAGATGAAGAGGAGAACCTTTTTCTTTTTCTCGTGAGGATGATGATGTGGTAGTATCGAGGAGAGGATGGTATGAGGAGTAGGAGGAGGAGGAGTGGTTATGATGGTGTACACGGGCGATACGATAGACTGTGGTGTATGTACACCAGGGGATGTCGTAAAGACGGACGTGTAGATTAGGTGTATATGCATCTTTTTATTTCGATTCCAGTTTCTCGGCTTTTAGGCAATACACCAAGACACAGACGCTTGTTTCTGTTTATCCTACCATTCTTCTCGATTCTCTTTGTTGTCCGTAGAACGAAAGATCTTTCTCTGCTCTAGCTACTCTTACACATTTCTATACGTGAAGTTGGTGTAAGCAGAAAGCTACTTCAGTTTTCATCGACCGATACACCGAAATAGATACATCTGATATATATATATATATAAATATATGTTTTCATGCACTCGTGAGAAAGAAAGAAAGAAAGAACAAGGCTGAACCTTCTCCATTTGTCTGTCTCTTTCTTTCATTCTCAATCGATGTCGAGCGTTTGGGTGTATGCAATCATACAGCCACATATAAGTCGACAGATATAAATATATGTCCGATGTATGGACGCTTAGGCAAGACACCCCCCGTCTTCTCTCTGCTTTCCGTTTGAGCTCTACGCCTTCTCTCTCTTGCAATCTCCCGTCTTTTGGTCTTGTTTCTTTTTCTCTTCAGGTGTCTTAGCGACTCCGTATGCTATGGAGGAATGTGGTCTAGTGATTGGTTTATCTCTTCTTTGCATGCATGCGTTTGTCTCTTTTTTCACGACATATATCTTACTCGCCTCATCAAAGCTCTTTCGAACTTCTACGTACTCTGGTCTCGCACATAAGGCGATCCCTGCTCTAGGGAGAAATGTCGTTGATCTAGTAATTGTACTGAATGGAATAGGCGTCTCTTTATCTTTTCTCGTCTTTCTCGGCGACTTTCTCCCTTCAAGTCTCGAAAGTCTTGGAATCTTAGATAACGCTCTTCACCATCGAAGCCTTCTTCTCTGTCTTAGCATGGTAAGGCACTTCAAAGAAAAAGAGGAGGGATGAGTTCAAGCAAGAATAGATTGTTTGGCTCTCCTTGCGAGACGTTATCAGTAGTCCTTCTCTTCTCCCTCACTCTCTTCTCTGTAGGTGCAAAACATACTCAGTGCAGACACACTTACATCAAAAGGTACACTCATACATAGACATATTCATACATACAGACATACACAACATATACATGCATACATGTACATCCATATTCGTACATACATATTTATACATACATATACATACACCATCTGCTTCACTGGCAGAAGGCACTTAGATTTCGTCCTTGAAGATGAATTTCTGTAGTTGGATAACTCTTCTACAGTGTCTGTACATACACCCTGGAGAAAGTGTAAGCTTCTTACAGGAAGGGTTGTGCTTCTCTGATGATTTGTTTTTCTTTCCTCCTTCAGATGATCATCTTCCCGCTGTCTATACAGCGGAGATTATCGGCTCTTCGGCACTTTACCTTCGTCCCAGTTTGTTCGTTACTTTTCTCTCTTTCTTGTGTGATATATCGATCGTGCGGTCTCATACAAAGACAGACTCATCCTATTGTTTTCTTAAACATCAACTGGAATTTCTTCAAGTCTTTTAACGTCTTCTTATTTGCCTTCATGCAGGTAAGCAAGGGGGGGGAGCTAGTTCTCTCTCTTCTGTCTTCCGTTCTGTCGCTTCTTCGGTGGACAGAAGAAGAAGAAGAAGAGAGAAAAGGAGGAAAAAAGAGACGGAGAAAAAGGAGGAGAGAGAGCAGCTCAAGAGAGAGATTTAGAAGAGAGCGCTGAAATAAACTCGCTTCTCTTTGGAGAGAGAAGGAGTCTCTACAAGTCTCTTGTGAAAGATATGCAAACAACCTTGAAGTCCCTTGTAACGGTC
>NW_027157335.1:11033-20671 GCF_002600585.1 Cystoisospora suis
TAGATTAAAGATAGATAGACGTGATTTCGCTGGTAGCCTTTGCTTTACTTTGTGTCTCATGTGTGCGCAAAGGCACTTACACATAGGTACACGAAGAAACGGGTGCATATATCCACACAAATACATGGTCCTGTTACTTTAAAGGTCTTATCAGGTGCCCGCGTTCCTCTCTCTACTTTCTTTCTCCTCTCTCAGCTCCCTGTTTAGCACGTTCGTGTTTCACTTCAGAGAAAAAAGAAAAACGAGAGATCTTCTCTATAGCAGTCTCGCTTATTAGACTTTTCTTCTTCTTCTCCATCACTCTGTTGTCATCTTTCTCCTCCCAAGTGTACACGGAAGCGGCGTTTCCTCGAGCCCAAGATAAGAATGAAAAGAAAACGAAGACGGAGAAATGAAAGACGATTCATTCTATCTTCTCCTGCTATGGGTCTCTGGTGTATGTACAGCACGTTAACGTTTGCCCTATAGGGAGAGAGCTCCAAAATCCTACAGATCCACGTGTTTACAAGGTACAAGGATTCCCCCATCTCCTCCTTCTTCTCTTCTCTCAGTCTTACTTCTTTGCACATATGTGTCTTCGCTCTAGCCTCTTTGGTATCTGCATGCATGCGTAGAGAAGTCTTTCAGGGCTGACTCTGTCTATGTGAAGAGAAAAAGTTCCAGGGGGAGGTCATTTCTCAATACAGTAGGAGAAGCTCACTGGTATTCGAGGTGATCTTTTGAAGAAAGATGTCTGTTACGTGACCTTTCTGAAGCTGATATGAAGATTCCTCCTCGTTGTCTTCTTTTTCTTCCTTCTTCATGGAGTCTGCTGTAGGCATGCAGTCAGGGGAGAATCATGGAGAAGGAGCTTTTTTCTTCGTTTATAGATGACTTCTCTCCTCTCTTTTGTTTCCTTCATGTCTTAGATGGTGGCAATTACGAGGATGCCCAGAGTTCTGCTGTCTCCTCTCTAATGGCTCTCTGGAGAGAGATCTCTATGTTTATAGATAGACGCTCGACACTTCTGACTCTACCCCACTACTACTACCTATAGACTACCGAGTTAACAGACACATAAGTACTACTACTACTTATGTGTCTGTTAACTCGGCAGTCTATACATACATGAGCATATACATTTTGTACATGTATATGCATATCTCTATAGATGTATACATATATATATATACATAGTCGCGCATCTGGGTAGACCGACTTGCCTGAACTCTCCACGGATCTTGCGATGTACATCTTTCTTTATCTTTTCGTCTAGGTTGTTTATAGGCCAGTGTCTTTTCCTATGTTTGTCATGTTGATATATCCTTAATTTCTCATTCTTTTCTTCCTCATTCTTCTCTCTTTGCAGTAGGTAGAAACTACCTCTGATAGGACTTCTTCCATGTGAAGAAAGTGCCAGATCACCCTTTTCTGAAGCAATCCTTGGCTCTTTTCTTCGGGGGATTTCACCTGTCTTTCTATGAGAGAAAAAAGAAGAAGAATTCTCTTTCTTTCTCGCTCCTTTCTATCTCCTTCTATCTCTTTTTCTTTCTTTCTCTGATAGGTCTCCTTTCGCGCTGCGCTCTTAGAGTTCTTTCTCTATGCGCCAACGGCGACCATAGGGTATCTATCTTTTCGAGGCTCTCCGACTAAGCAGAATTTCATGATGAATTACGAGAAAGATGATAGCCTTATGCACATCTGCACGCTCCTTCTATCCTTCTCGATGATCCTAGGCGTTCCCTTAACTATCATTCCGACAGTTGACTCGATCTTCAACTTAATGAGAAAGAATCGACTTTCCTCTTCTTCATCCTTCTCGTATGATACAACGACGACTACAACGTCTCCTCCTCTCACGGGAGGAGGAGATGATCTTTCTCACTTCACCCCTTATGGCCACACTTCAAGAGCTTCTTCTTCTTCGTGCAAGAGAGTCTGTCTCCATCCATCTGAAGAAAGCTTGGCGCAGAGAGAAGAAGGTGAAGAGAGACTACGAGGAGGAGGGGGAGAAGGAGCAGGAGGGCAACCATCTCACGCCTCTCGTTATCAGGGGAGCGATGAAGAAAGATCTCTAAGGTCTTCTTGTGCTAACTCTCCTCCTGAGAAAGGAGGGAGAGAAGAAAAGAAGATGAAGAAGAACAAGAAAAAGGATACGAGGGATGGAATGACGGATATGAAGACTCCTCTGCTAAAACATACTCCTGACGCAGTGGTTCAGATTGTCGAGTACCATGGAAGCGGAGTGCTAGGGCGAGATAGAGAGACTTCCCGTGGGCCTTCTAGACGAGGGGGTGAAGAGAAAGAAGAGAAGCATGGAGAAGGAGAGGGGGATCTTGAAAGAGGAAGAAGAAACAGAAAAGAAGAAAACGGCGAAGATGGAGCCAAACAAGAAGGCAAGGGAAGATGTTCTTCATCACACAGAGAGGAGATCTCTCCATCAAGGGAGAAGAAAGAAGATGAGGGAAGAGATGAGGAGAAGAAAAGGAGAGGAGAAGAAAGAAAAACGCTTGTATCTTCATCCGCATCGTGTGAGGGAGAAGACGAGGCAAATGTCAAGAATGATGAGATGAGTTGTACTAGCAATAGAAGAAGAAGAAGGAGAGAAGAAGGTGATATAGAAACGGGACAAGAAAGAGAGAGAGAAGGAGAAGAAGAAGAGAGAGTAGAAGGGAGAATCGGATTTGTGTGTCGTTTCTTCCAAGATCATGAGAAGAACCGCCGGGTGGCTCTAGTCGCGGCGTGTCTCCTTCCTGTTCTTCTTGTCGCTCTCGTCACCGATAAGGCGGCGGACGTTGTCGGTCTCCTAGGAGGTTTCTTCTCTACTCTTCTCATGTGGTAAGCAGAGACAAACGGAGAGAAAGATGAAGAGTAAGAAGAGAAGAGATATACATAGTCTAGTTTGAACAGTCAAAGAAAGAGCATGGAGGAGAGGATTATGGTGAGAGAGGCAAACCATTCGAGAGAATTAGGGTGTGTGTGGCTTTGCTGGTCTTCGCTTTTCTCGTTCTTTCAGTGGGAAGAAATGAGAATAGATTTCCATAGACACGCAAAGAAAGAGAGATATGAAAGCTCTCATCTATTGAAAGCTCTCTACGTCTATAAGGACGTAAGTATATATCCAGCATGTGATATGTACATGTATACATATACAGATATAGGCATGTGTATACATATCTATCCTTCTCCACTGCAGTCTGTCCACCACCTCGTTCTTGGGATCCTACCTGGCTTAAGAAATAAGCGCTATATTCGTTATCTATATATTAGTATAAGGACATGTGTGAATACATGTGTATACATATATCGTATGCATATAGATATCGATATATCTGCATGATTCAAGTGACGAAGATGCTGATGAAGGGCCCCGTCGCCAGATTCTCTCATTTTCTGTTTCTAGTGGATCGCCCAGTCACTCTACATCCTTCTTTCTCTTTTGATTTCTTTCCTTCTTATCCTCTACATATGTCCTTCACAGACTCATACATCCATGCACGCAGACAGACAGACACAGAGACAGACAGACCGATGGGAAGATCCTCTGAGTGGATGGATCTTCAACAGGTCTTATCGGTTTTGTGTGTCCTTGCTTCAGTTTTCTTCCTTCCTTTGTCTACTACCGAGGTATCGGCCGCCTCTATCACAGTCCTCTTACTCGCGTCACTGTATTCTCCTTTCTCCTAGCCGTTACACTGGTAAGCTTTGTTTCTCTTTTAACAAGATCGGATCTAGATAGACTCTGATCCGGTCTTAGTAGGAAAGTGTTCATGAATCGATTTCTCTGTCTGTCTTTTTTCTCTCTCCTTCACTCTCGCTTCTGTCGTTGGCTTTCTCCTTCGCTCACCTTCGAAATTGTCTACTCTTTCCACCTATATGGATAGGGAGATGTGGAGTGTCCGTTGCTTTCTTCTGTCTTTCTTTTCTTCTTCAACCAGTGAATCGTGAACGGATTATATGAGAGGAAGAGAGTCGTGTTTCTGTCGAACTAAAAAAAAAGAAATGTTAGAAAGGGGGGTTGTTGTTATAGCTAGCTATTCTACTGCATCAAATGTACTCCTAGCTAGCTAGCTAGCTGTTGCGTGTCTACCTGGTATGCTAGATCTTGTTGTATGTGATTCGTAATAATTCGTGTAAGTACAACTTGGGTAAATGAGTAGTAGGTGTGAATCTGTCTACAGGTACTATAGTATACCTTTCTTAGGAGCCTCGTGTCTTTCTCCGTGGCGTGTGGAAGTTGAAGAAGTCAGGTGTAGAAGGTGAGAGAGAACATGAATGAAACAGAAAGGGAGCTCGCGCGCTCCTCTTGAAAGAAAAGGAAGAAAGATTTACCTGTACCCTTTGGAGAGGAGATCGGCAATACTACTGGGAATGTGAGGGTGGGTCAAGAATAAGCAAGAAAGGTTGGATAGAATGAATCACGCGGCTTCTTATACATAGAATACTCGGAGAGCTCGAGTTTTATTCGTGATACTTGCAACCGTCTCTTCTTCATTCCAATTAGATTCGTACCCTCTCTTCTTTTGTTCCTCTCTGTCGTTTCTCCATTTCTGTCTTCCATCGTCATCTCCTGTCTTTCTCTGGCTTGTTTTCTTCTGACTGTATGTTTCTCATAGATCGGAATCTCTTCCTCTGTGATCATAATTCTGCAGTCTTTCCATATCTGCTGCGAAGTTCGGCGAGGATCGTCTCCTTCTTCAGGGGTCCTGCTGTCAGGTTCTAGTGACGATAGGATATGATTAAGAAGAAAAGGAGGAGAGAGGAAAGCAGGATGTATGGGGAGTTGGTGCTTACAAGATTTAGTAGAATGGAAGTGACCTCCGGTACTTGTGCTTTGAGAAACGGTTGTCAATCAGAAGGTGCAGGTGAAGATACCCTGCTGCTCTTTGGTCTGTTGTCTCTCCACGAAGAAAGAAAGATAGAAAGAGAAAGAAAGAAAGAATGGACGAAAGAAAGAAAGAAAGATGTATGCAGGTATTCTGTATGTGCACCTACCTACCTCCCCATGGGGTATGCTTAACTTGTTACAGAGAGTTGTCCACCGACTGTAGATAGATCGACGGGTAGATTCTCGATATGGGGTCTTTCAGTTTCTTTTAAATAGCAGGGAGAATACGAAAAGAGGATTCTCTCTCTTTGCTTATTCTTTCCGCCCGGCCAAGGGGTAGAAGATGTGTATGCGTAAGCTACAAGGAAGAGACGTACTTACTTACGTACTTACTTCTCTGTACGAGTCGCAGAGCGGTTTAATACCATTGCTGTACCATGCATACGAAACCTGGCCTTAAGAAGGGTTATTTTCAAGCGCCTTCTGCGTGCCGCGCAGTGCATGCGAGAAAAGTAGATGCATGCATGCCGACGCATACGGATGAATGGTAGTGAGGCAGGCCTCAAGTCCGTATATGGTCATGTATCTACAGTATATGTAGAGATAGGTATATCTATGTATGCCTTGTCTAGTACGTCTGATCACGCCAGCATACATGATCGTGAAGGCATAGATGGGTGGTGACGGTTGAGTGACGCAGGATGACGGGCGCTCTGTTGAAACGAAGCAAGCGTTCTAATGATAAACTTTTGTCGATCTTCACTATTCAAAGAGAACACTTTTTTTTGTCGGAAATCCTTCTCAGTAAGAATGAGCCAGCTCATTGGCGTAATGATATATACTTTTTACAGATTTGGAGGATAACTAAATGTCGCAACAAGTCGTCCTTGGTATCACCAGGAGAGAACCCAGGGGTTGTTTGTTTCCTATTCTTGTTCTCTTTTCGAAATGAGCAAGAGTGCTTCTTTTTCTTTTTAAGCTTTTGAAGAAAAATTCTTCTCTTATTGAACGATTATAAGACCTACGACGTGTAGGCTCTCGGATCGCGTCCGAGTGAAACGGGTCAGGAGCTGCACCTCTAGTGGCAAGAGTTTTTGTAAATCACGAATGAATTCTCCGAAAAGTTAAATTGATAAAGGAGTGAGAGTAAAAAGGAGAACTTGTGAGACTGAATAACGGTAAGTATGACAGTTAGCTACTCGGATGACGGTAACGAAGCACTTGTGAGAGTTGGACGCTGGTTCAACAGTACTTGACGCACGCGGGTTTCGCCATTTCCGCGGTTCTTTCCTCCGAGAGCTGAGTAGTTGCCTTCTTTCTCAAGACAGTTGAAACTTTTGCTCCCACAACCAAGATAACTTGTGCAGCTTCTTTCGGAAAAACAAAACGGGAAAGATGCAGAATGAAGGTACGTTTCGTTTCTCAAAGTCGGGAAGGATGCAGCGGAAGGTTTGGGACCCCGCCAACGTGTATACGAAGTAGGCTCGAAGTCCCTCTATATATAGAGAGAGAGAAACTCGCATCCGCTATCTTAAACGGGACCGAGATTCTACAGGATGAGTGTGGTCTTAGACGCCTACTTGATCCGATCTTCCTTCCCTCTGACGAACCACCATAACTGACGTGGGCAATTCATTGCGATCAAACTCTGCGTCAACTGGACAATGGTTGTTCTCATCGCTTCGGCCGCACACGGCTCGCCAGGGTCCTTGAGTGCGTCAAAACAGAGCTTGACCCTTGCCGCACAAGCTAGGGAGGCAACTACTATCGAGGGCCTCGCAGGCATTTGAGCGCCATTTCACCCGCCGGCACAAACCGAGCGAGACCTGTGCGAAAAGAACAAAAAGTGTGTTAGCAGAAAAACAATGCCTGTCGGACGCCCATACTGCTTTGTCCGTCTAGCCTCATATTGCGGGAGGCAGGCTGCGTCAGATTGCGAGAGTCAGGTTCCGTCTTCGTGTCTACGAGAGAGCCTCGGGCCCACCGGTCGTCTCTCCAGACATTGTTCCACATCATCACCTATTGGAGGAGGCCCGCGCTTCTCACCTCGGACAGCTACCTGCGCTCTCGGTAGCACGCAACCGGCCCTTTCCCGTCAAACTGGAGACTATCTTCCCGGGCTATTCAACAGGGCACAGATGTCCGAAGAGAGGTACGACGAGGCAGTACGGCTATTGCGGCTGTTACCCGTCTGTCTTGACTACATAGGTCCTTAGCGATGCCGGTTGGCGGGCTCGCCGGCTTAGTCGGCAGCTCAAGAGCTCCTGCTGGATGGCTTTCAGAAGCCTTCCCGAGACCGGTGGTGTCACGAAGTTTTTCGTAGACCCTGCAACGGCTTTAGCAATGGCAGGGACACGCTTTTTGGGAACAAGTACGACAGCGGGCAACACTTCCGTGATACGCCTGCGCCACTAGAATGCATATGGAGCCCGTCATCACATCGTCGCCTGCTTGCCGCAAACTGGTACGGAAGAAACCGTCTCCCCCTTTCGAAAATCAAACCCTCCCGCATCTCCCCTCCTCTTAGCACCGCAACACTTTCGTGATACGCCTCTGCTACTTAAACGCATATCGAGCCCGTCATCACATCATCGCCTGCTAGCCGCACACGAGTACGGAAGAAACCGTCTCCACCTTTCACAGAGCAAACCCTCCCTCGTGTTCCCATCCTCTCTCCACAGTACCACAGTTGCCTGCTCAGGTGGGTCCCTCTAGAGGACGAGGTCCTATCCGGCCCAGTGCGGCACTTCTGACGGGACACCTTCACCCCATGCCGCAGCAGGTGCGCCGCGCGGCATATAGGGCTGTCAGTGGCCATTTGATCTATGACAAATGCAATCATGCTTTGAACCAAAACGAGTATAAACCTCGTGCTCTGCTCTGTGCTAAAAAGCAAACCGCTGCCTTTTCCGATTCCGACGAATCGCGTACAACGGGAGCTTGGGGGAAAAAAATGAAGATACAGGGATTGAACAGCAGACGCAGCTCTAGGGTACGACTCCAACGCCGGCTATGCACAACGACACCCATGCCCACTGTTACCGGACAGGGAAAAAATATCACCTAAGTTCACTTCGTACATGGAGTACTTGGGATTTAGTACCTGGTGGCAGGGTAGTACACACACGGCACATATACCGCAACATCCTGTTAGTTCAAGATACAACACCTTAGCTGAATCCCGAAAAACGGTCGCCCTTCGGAGACCGAGATAGTGTGCATCCACGCCTTCAGTTTTCACCGTAGCAGTGAGGAGGCTAACCCGGGTTCCGCACTCGACCACTTGTCGGTCAGAAAAATGGCACATTTCCTACACCTGCAGCTAGGAGAAAAAGTGAAACGTGAACCAGGCGAGCCAGCGGAAAGGATGCCGAACTGGAACCCGTTGAGGGCGCTTTTGTCGTCGTCGAAACATCCCCGTTTCCTGGCCCCGGTGTCTGACCGGCGTTCGGGTTTGGCTGTTCTCGATTCCTCTCCATCTTCCGAGCCGGCGCGTAAATGACAACTCGGCAAGGAGGCACACTTTCGGATGGACAATCGAAGCAGAAAAGCCGAGGTCTCTCAGGCAAGGAGTTTAAGCTGAGTTTGTAACTTTTCGTTCCTGAGGAACTTCCAGTAACAAGAAGTGCAGAGTCGACAATCTTATTGATAGGAACTTCCCATTTACAATCATCTCCCGTATACGCTTTCTGAGTCCCCACAGCGGGTACGATGTCCTTTCCTACAGAGCAACTGAAGGTGGCTGACAGATCCGACGAATCGTCCTTCAGGGCTGCAAAAGCGTCCTCCCCAGTGTCGGTGCACGCCGTGACATCTGCACACACCACAAGAGCCGACCAACCACACGAGGAAGAGGCCATATTGCCGATCGCTCTGCATTAGCCGTCTACGGTCACTGGTATCAACACAACAACAAAAACTGTACGTTGTGCGTAAAAGTGACGACGCAGTTGTGCAGAGGCCTGGGTCAGATATCGCCCTCAGCCGGGCAGCGACAGCCCAAGACTCCTGCGCTCTAGAAATTAAAGACAATTGATGAAGATCCAACTGGTGAGTCACTTCACACTAAATCTTGCAAACCCACGACACGGTGAAAGCTCCTGACGGTGAGTGCCTGCATTCTGCGAGGGGATGAGAGTACCTCCATGCCAAACTTCATGGCCATGCTGGTAAATTCGACAGTCGGGCACTTGAATAAGGCGCCGACCACACTAGCTTCAGCTTCCGACATGCAGCCAACGCGCACGGCGTCCAGTACATCACACTCCAGTGCACGCGACCGGCCAGCTTACTTTTCGCCTCTTTCTTTGGTACAGTAATGAACACAGTGCATTTCTTTCCGGCGTCCTGCCCTCCCTGCGTGTCTGCTGCTTGGCAGACATAGCACACTTGTCTGTCCTAAATATATGGGGATGCCGATGTCGAGAGAGCAAAGTAGCCCGGCTTGGTGTTGTCCTTCTCAACTACTTTTCGGATGCCGGGAAGATTAAGCTCCGGAAAGGTATACGGTTTGGTCGTGTCACACGAGCCATCTTCTTTCACCCGGAATAGGGAAGAGACTGCGGGGGGAGAGAGCTTATCGCTTTCTCCCGGGCAACGAAACACAGCCGGCTTTCCTGGTGATGCAGTAAGGTGGAGGCTCCCTTCCTTTGTTCCGTCTTTAGAATATGCACATATCTGCGGCTGAGCCTTGACGTCCTGGATATATTCGATGGATACCGGCAGTTTGTAGGGGTCTAATTCTAAATTAACCGGCCCCGGATTCTTCTTATCTCTTGGTTCGGCACCCGGCCCGGCAGGTCCAGCGACTGTGTAAAGGCTGCCGCAAGAA
>NW_027157335.1:20802-28079 GCF_002600585.1 Cystoisospora suis
GTCAAAGCGCGGGCGTTACAGACTGCGTCGAAACAGAGCTTGTTCCCTGCCGCACATGCTAGGGAGGCAACTACTAGCCAGGGCCTCGAACGCATTTTGAGCACCGTTTTGCCAGCTGACACAAGCCAGACGAAGCCTCAACGAAAAACAAGGAAATCTGATAGTAGGAAAACAATACCTGACAGACGCGCTACGACTTTGTCCGTCCAGCGTCAGAATACGGAAATGAGACTTCCCCTGGTGTCCACGGAGCCTCGGGCCCGCTGGTTGTCTCTGTGGAGCTCCTTCCAGCGAGCGGATCACCTACCGGAGGAGGCCTGCGCATCTCACTTCTGACAGCTACCTGCGGTGTCGGCGGCATGCAGCTGTCCCTTCCCGTCGGATTCGTGACTGTCCTCCCGGGCTGTTTTACAGAGGTCCGAAGAGACGTATGAGAAGGCAGCGTAGCTGCTGTGTACAAAGGCCTTTGCAATGCCCAGTTCGGTCCGGGCGGGGCGCTCGTCCGCTTGGGGGCAGCTCGCGACTCCGTCCGGGGTGGCACTTCGCTCGTCAAAAGGGTAGCGTTTGCCACTCGCGGACCTTTCCTCTGTAAGATCTCGTCTCGCTGGAAACGTGTTCCACCACCGCGCATCACACGCGTTTCCAATTACACCAGAAACTGTGTAAAGAGAGAACAGTCATCCCTGCCCACTGAACACTCTTCTCGAAGAACAACTTCCGTCACGAGCATTGGAAAAGGATAGGTGTCTCCAGAGACGTGTAATAGATCGGGTACCACCCGTGAAAGTTTCCGCTTGTCGCATCACATTCTGAGTGCGTTGTTGATGTAGACGTGCACACTGGGTCCAAATGCCGTAGGCACGGGTTCACAGCCACGAAAACAGGCTCGCTCGTTCCGCCGCACGCTGGTCCCTTTGCAAGCACTGACCACCTCAGTAGTGTCCAACTCGTCCGGGTGATCTCAGAACACTTCGCGCTTCCATTCAACACTGATTCGAGACTAATCCAGCCGTCCACACCTCGGTACTCTTCTCCCGGGGCGGGAAACTCCAAACACGACTGTCGTCCCCTCGCAGAACAGTTTCGCCCTGTTTCTGTTTCGGTTTGGAAAAAAGAAATCCCCCTTCAAGAGAAAACAAAATGCCCACTCTCTTGGCATACAGAGCCGTAGTTAGAGAAGCAGGTTAGAACGTTCGCGTCTTTTCATAGGATACCAGGGATAAGGGCCTGCCGACTTCACTCTTTCCTAGCAAAGCGAACTGGGAACTTTTGCCGTGAGTCTGTATGGGAACTACACGTCTTGAAGGAAACGACAAAGAAAAAAGCAACGGTGACGCGAGTCCCGGATAGTCGCCTTCTTTGCGAGAGTGCGGAGACAAGAAGAGGAATAGTTGGAAAGTGAGGTCGAGGAAAGAAAGCGGGGACGGACACCCACAAACAAGAGCTGCTTTTCTAGTTGTTTTCACCTCTCCTCCATCCTTTTCTGGAAGCCCCTACTGTGTCCGCTTCGAGTGTTCTTCTGTTGGTGCCCGCTGCCGTGTGCTGATTTCACTGTTTCCCACCTTCCCGGCGTCCTCTGGTTGAGGCCCACTAACTTGCTCGCTCGCGCTACTGGAATTCTACTGGTCAAGAGATGTTTTTCCTGACACCCCCCTTAGAAGCTTAGGAGACAGCTTCTGCTCGCCTCACCCTTACCAAAAGGGGGCAGCTTTTTTCTTCTCTCTTTTGCTTTCCCGTAATCCGAACGTTTGTTCTCGCTACCCTGTCGCTTGTCTCTCTTGCGTCGCTTGTCTACGCGGGCTCTTGTCTCAGCATCGATTTGTCCGACGCCCGTGGGTTCAATAAATACACCCTCGCTGTGTCTCGTGAACGTCCCCTAAGCTGGGAAGGCGTGAACGACACTCCCGCTCCACTCCCTTCTTTGGTGTGCGGTTCCCCTTGCGGTGAGTTAGTTTCTTAAGGTTTCTTGTGTACTTCGAGGGTCGCCTTCGCAAACCCACCAAGTGATACCGTCTAGCTCTCGGACCAAGAATGCCTGTAGGTGCCTTCTCCCGTTCTGGCATTCCCTGTCGTTTATGATCCCTTCGATGAACTATTCATCTGCCCTATGCGGCTGGTGTACTCTTCCTGGACCACGTGGATAAACCGGAGTATCCACCGCCGCTCTCAACAGGGAGACATGAAAGCTGGATGAAGTAGCCAGGATGGCGGAAGCTCCAATCTGGCGGCGTTAGGACCCACCATCTGCTGTATGGCAAACGGTCCCACTTTGGCCGCAGCACTTTTGGAATGCTGATCCAGCAGAAGACTAACTGTCTTCAACGAGATCTTCTGCCCCGAGTGGTAGTTCGCGGGTCTTCTCCGTCTGTCGGCGTATCTTTCTAGTACTCGTGCGCCCTCTCCAGTTCTTTCTTCGCTTGTTATAGCTTAGTATGAGCCTTCAGGGGAAGGATTCCTGAGGTAAAGGCTCTTGGAATGCGGAGAAGCTGATATACCGGTCTAACGGGCAAGAAACCACGCAACAGTTCGGACGGAGCGGAACGGACACTGGAATGTTGGGTTGAGGTAGAGGCTAGCTCCGGAAACGGAAGGACCTGATTCCAGTTGTGCTCATTTGCCATAAAGGTACGCGGCAGCATTAGTTCCGTCATTCCGCTCTGACTGTTCGGCAGTCTGCGGATGGTACGCAGTACACATACACCGTTGTACAGTAATTTGTTTACACAAGTTGGCCTGTACCTGCCTCATAAGACGCACGTCACTGTCGGTCACCATAGAAGGGGACATTCCATGCTGTCGTCTCTCACATTTAATCAGTTCGCGATCTTCCCCCGCTGCTGAAGGTGTTGACGGCACGAACTGCGGTACCTTCGTCAGCCTGCACGCCGTGGTCACAATCGCGCCAGGTTTCGCTTCGGGGGAGTCTCGGGGAGGCCCGCAATCAAGTCAAAGGCGGTGTCGTCCACGGTGTACGTGATACCGGCAGAGGCTATAACAACCCACCTGGACCCGGGTACACGCTCCCGACAGTACACAGACCCTCCATCCAGCACGGACCCACAAAAAACCATTTCCCCGTAGTCCCGATGCCTCAGTCACACTTGCGTTGCGATCCCTACCCCACTGAGCTCCCTCCTTTAACTCGTATGGACGCTAGAAGTCGTCCCAAGTATGCTACGACCGTCCTCACTGATGAGGTCTTTGATCCAGCTGCGATACATTTCCGGTTCTTCCCGTTTATCAGACCCACAAAGCTCTCGCGTCAGCTTGTTGCAGCCGTCACTAGGCGACCGAGCGTTGTAACATTCTGCTCACCCTGGCAGGATGTGTTTCTTCTGTCACGGTCTTAGTGCCGGTTGGAGATTTCTACTTATTCAGGGCACGTACCAACGCAGCTAGTGCACTTTCGTGTGCTGGCGCATGTAGAGCCCTCTCCCCTTCTTTGGACTTGAATGCTAGGGTACCCAATCCTGTCCCATTACAGCGCCGCAGTGTACTTCGGCGCGTCAGGTTTCATCAGGACTGGCTGATTTTGGTCGAAGATGAGTAGCGTCCCGCGCCTTAAGACACCTGCCGCGTGTGAGAGCCATCGAGGGGCTAAGGCAATACCAGTAATAATCTGCTCCAAATCAACTCGCTGGCGTTCCTGAGATATGATTGTAGGGGGTGAGCCGGCTCGCTGAAATTTAGTATCAAGCGTGTATCATCCTAAAGAATTGAGAAACCCACCAAATTGTTTATGGTTAGAAAGAAACTCTGGCCAAACCGTTCGTGTTGTCAACTTAGCAGGCGCCGCGACCACACCAGCGGCGGAGATCAGGATGCCGAAGTGGTTCGCCTGTTGTTAACATAATTCGCACTTCGATAGTAATCGGCCGCTGATCTCTCACCCTTCCGCAACATCCTCGGTGGCCTATGTGTCTCCCCGACTCCTAGAAGAAAAAACCACAGCATCACCGTAGACGACAACAAAGTCGTAGGGCTCTTCACGGAAAATATTGTGCATTAGTCGCTTGAAAGCAGAAGGGGCTCCCCCTAGACCGGAAGGCATTAGGGTGAATCGAAAAACGCCGTCACTCGTGCGGGACGCCAGTTTCGACTGATCAGACTCGGTCTTTGACTCCAGCCTTGGGTATTTCTCGAAAAAGTCTCAGAGTTCATCCACAGTTGGCTTGAGATCGTCCTTCTTCTTGTCTTGAGTCATCGGGGACGCCAACCCCTGCTTGATTTTTTCCTTTTTGGTCGGATGACTCACCAACAATATTCCCAAGGTGTCAGCCTTGGAGCGTTCTCCCTGACCTCACGAGCCTACGAAGGCCCATCAGTGTCGATTCCTATGCGCAGCGTCGTGTGGAGACGAAGTTCCTCCGCGTCACTGCTGAGTACGAACAGACGGAGCTCATCTAACCCCTTCGAAATAGTGTGGAACGTGAATCCAGCAACACCTTTGGTCTGAACAGTGGGTGGTCAACGGTTCTTTCTTCACTCTCGCGAATCTCGTTTCCTGGTTAAACGACATGGTCTTGACGGACCTGGAGAACCCGCGCTTCTTCAATTCTGTCGTTATCTTCTACTCACTTGAAAGATACGTACGCTTTCGTGAGGAGTTCTCCTCACCAAGTGAACCATTTCCCTCCTTCCATCCAGCACGAAAGCTTTCAACAGCCAGGCCCAGCCACTAGTCCAGAGCGTGGGATCGTTCAGAAAGACAGCCACGCCGTTATTTTTCCTGAGTGCGCCAGTGCAGGCCAGAGTGAGCAACGGTAGAAAGTCCGCTATAGCATTGATTTGCGCCAAGTGTCAATAGCTCTTTATGGGTCTCTCAATCCATTACAAGTAGCACCCGCTCCGGATCGAAGATGACGATAAGCAACCAATACTTCCGTTTCTAAACAGCTACGGCTGTATTGTAGTGCTTGTTTGAGCTCCTACAAAAGAATCTTCGCTTCCTCACTGCAAAGCCCTCCGAGAGGGATAACGTCCTCTGCTTTGAAAAAGGCGGACACGTCCTTGTCTTCCTGTCTGTTCAACATGACACGACGTAATTGCAAAGCGCCGTCCTTTCTCCACGTTCAAGCCCTGTCGTGCGCAGACCGGTAACTGCGTAGAGCGGCAGGTACGGGAGCAAGTAGTGGTACGCGCGTCTACATGCTCATGGTGACACTTCTTCTGCTGTCGTCTTTGTATACCATCGCAAACTCCGGCGGATTCGAACCAAGCGATACAGGATGCGAGCAGCCCCCGGACACGGGGCGGCGTACGGAGCTGCGGAAGGCCCGAAAGAGGACTAGTGCTGCGATCTTTTTCCAATCTTCGACGAAATACCCTCACGAGACTCCTTATCTTGACTCCACGCTGATGGCCATGCTTCCAGGTGGCCTGCCGGGATGCAGGGCTTTCCCCAGACAAGCATTCATACATGGGAGACCACTAAATCATGCTGACAGGGTTTTCCCTTAACTAACCGGTCCAGCAGGTTTCTGACTATCTACAACGGTTAGATTCGAAGCGAAAACATCGTATGATGTAAGTGCGGACATTGTGACAGTATCACAAGGATGTGCTTCTGCACATGTGTTGCAAGGACATGCTTTCGTCACACGTGTTGTCCGTGCTTGGCCGGGCGCTCGGAAGGAAAACTGCGACTGAAACCGGGCGACACAAAAACTGCTTGTCAACGCGAAACTGACATCTGAACACGCCGGGCGCAACCCCACCCGCCAGATGCAGTTTGAGACTGAGACTGCGACAGAAACACGGCAGTATACTTAAACAGCTCGGCACGCGTTTGACCGGACCTGGGAGAACGACAGAACATCCCCTCATTTGTGCGTGCACTTGCACGCGGACAGCACCGGCGTCAAGCAGATCCGGGCCCGGTCGCAGGTCTCAAAGCCGCGAACACAGTGTGATGCCTGCAATGTCCAGACACGCTTCAGGGAGTACCCTAGGGTCCTGAACATACAAGAGGACCCCGTGCCCTCCAAGGACCCGTGACATGAAGTGAAGTCTCCACGGGGCCAAGCCGCGTTAATCGGCAGCTTTTGCGTGGACCGTACCGGAAGACCGGCAGGAAAGGCTAGTGGTCGGGGAAGTGGTCCCTGGCAGGCTGATGCCCGTCCAACTTGCCAGAGAGCGCCTAAGTTAGTGTAGCAGGACTTTACGCCCTGTCCGCGATGCCGCTGTAAGCCACGGCAGGGTCAGGTCGGCAGCCCTGGGAGGCTCGGGACATCCGCTGGGTATTTCGGTCGGAGCGACAATAAGACGCCACGCACGGCGTAGGAGCTCCAGAGTGTTCCCTAAGCGTGCGTTCGTAATTCTAGGGGCGTGTGCTCCTGCTTTTACGTAGAGTTTGTGAGTGCTGGTAAGACCGTGTCATTGCTGGCGCTGCCGAATCTCGAGTCGTGAGGCCGGTCGTGCAAGGCGGCAGCATGAGCATGCCTGCAGTATTTGCGTCAGATGAACCACGTAAAAATGAACAATAGGCAGGGCCAGGGGGTCCTGCACGTGCAGATTGCGTGGTCGTAGTGGCCGCCCCTCCCCAAGGCGCACCAAGAAGACACTCAGAGGACCAACTGGGAGACGAACGTCGCCAGACGAAACGAAAGCGGAGGGAAAAATGGTAGTCTCCCCACTCCTGCAGCGAAAAGAGAACCTACCTTCCGATTCTCTCTACAGCTTGACGTGTCAGCTCGTTATTTGCATTGGTGACTTGAGAGCACATTCTGGTATACTCCAACGGAGCGGCGGAATCGGTTTGTTCCGAGGGTCACCCGGCCAGAACCTCCCTTGTGTGGCAGACACCCCTCTGGCCACAAGCTGCAAGGAGACGCCCGTTTTGATTCACTGTAGAGGAGTGAGAAGTCGAACGCAGTGACGTACAATCGATCCTTCACTCAAAAAAAAAACACTTTTTCAGTAAGGCAACAGAATTAACCATGCAGGCACCTCATTCCAGGTCACTAGTAGCTGTCATTTCGTCGGAGATCGAGCGCCGCCACCAATTTTACCACTTCAGCCCAGTGCGTTCTTCTCGCTGCTGCCGTCCCCTAAGGCCACCCACCAACGAGGCCGTTACAGCAGGAGCCGCCCGCCCGCGACTGTATAATCCTGCATACACCGTTTCTTCTGCATTATTTTTCCTGTTCTTCCTTTCGTCTTCCTACTTTTTTGCGCCATTCCCGTCGGTGTTTTTCAGATGTTGTCCCCTTTATTACTAGAATGGTAGGGTTTTAGCTTGAACGGACTCCGAAAAACGTCGGCTACCCCCCCCCCCG
>NW_027157335.1:28274-28452 GCF_002600585.1 Cystoisospora suis
TCTTTCTTCTTTACACAAGTCTTTTGAATTTTTTTGTATCTCATTTGTGTTGCAACCTGCGGGATGTAATGGTGTCTTATCGGAGGACAATTTCTGGAAGCCCACCCACCTCGCCATTCACAAATCTGAATATCATTACTGTACGTTCACGTACTACTACACTCTGGCCGGTACTCGT
>NW_027157335.1:28487-31953 GCF_002600585.1 Cystoisospora suis
TGGTGGCGTTTTTTTTCTTCCTTTTCATCTCCTGTGCCTGATAGAGCTTTTCGTGTTTCGTTCCTTCACCTTCGGGAAAATCACGGAGTTGCGCCCTTGCAGTTGTGCTGGCATTTTATTTTTTTTGGAACACGTGTGCCGTGCTGCCGTTCCTTCGTTTTTCTAGGCTTTGGTATCTCTCAGTAGTCTTTGGTTGTTCTTGTCTTTCCAGTCCCGCCCCTCTTCCGCCCCTTTTTTGGTGTCGTAAGCACAGTTCAGCCGCCACTGCGGTGTCAAAACAACTTCGTCGTTTCTTCCCGAACTCCATTTTCCGTTGCACCAAATGGACTCCTCGCGTCATCTCCATATGACAACGGCAGCATCAGATAACGCTGTCGGGTCTTCGCGTGGTGTCGCTGGTGGACAGACACCTTCGCAGCAGCAGCAGCCCAAGCGTTACATTCCACCCCATCTACGTAACCGTCCCCCGGCTTCGGCACCATCACCCGGTGTAGGAGGGGGCAATCAGGATTCATCGTACAATCATCCGACTTCGAGTGGCAGCAGTTACCCGGATTACCCTGGATCGCCTAACTATCCGGCACATTCCCAGCAGCAGCATGAGCATTCCGCATTTTCTCCTGGTGATGGAGGAGGTCCCGCCAGCAATGGACTAGGGAGTGGAATGGGAGGAGGGAATGGTTCTCCCGTTCCTCCGACTCAGCAACGTCGTTATGTCCCACCAGGCTCTGCAGATCGGTTCAGTTGTCTGGGTAATGACAGAGACAATAATAGCAGATATGTCCCACCCCATGCGACTGGAGGATATAATAATGCCAACAGTAATACTCATGCACACGGCGGAGGGGGCGGGCCGGCTCCATACAACTCAAGGGCTGCTGCAATGCAGCAAGGTGGAAACGGTGGAGGTCTAGGGAATTCCTCCCGTTCAATGAGAGCAAGTGCAACAGGGACAAGGTGGGATGTACGTGATGGTCGTCGTTACATACCAGAGAAAGAGAGCGCTGTCTTCAGTAGTGATAAGATTCAAAGTACGGGAATAAAATTCGATTCGTATGACAAGGTACCTGTAGAACTCAAAGGGCGTGGAGCCGACCAGATCATTCCTATTGAATCGTTCCAAACAGCGGGCATGCAAATACATCCTTTGTTATTGCAAAATGTGTCGAGAGTTAATTATTCGAAGCCAACCCCGATACAAAAGAACTCTATTCCTACAATCCTAGCTGGTCGTGATCTAATGGCTTGCGCCCAGACCGGATCAGGAAAGACAGCAGCTTTTCTGTATCCGATTATTGCCCGTATGTTGCAAGACGGTCCTCCTGCGTCTCCGGAGCAAGGTAGAGGAGGAGGGAATGTATATAGAAAACCTCCTGCCTATCCCGTCTGTTTGGTATTGTCACCTACAAGGGAATTAGCGATGCAGATCTACGAAGAAGCGAGAAAGTTTCAGTTTGGAACTGGTGTAAGGACCGTTGCTGTGTACGGCGGAAGTGATGTAAAGAAACAGCTCTCAGATCTGGATGGAGGGTGTGACATTTGTGTTGCTACACCTGGAAGACTCGTCGATCTTCTCGAACGACGAAAGGTAAGTTTTGTTTCTTCTGCACTCGTCACGCTCGACTTCTTCGTTTCTTTTTGTTCATTTCCTCTTATAGAGTGTGCTGCTGTTGCACCACAAAAAGACCGTGACTAGGCTTGTCGATATATCTTTACCGGAGAGATACAAAGTTCTGAAGCAGAAGAAGTCGGAACTGTAGACATTTGAGGCTCGCAGAAGCTTTTGTAGTATGAGGCACTGCCCTGCTTATCAGCCAGTCAGGGGGACCTTCGGAGTCTTTGCATGCGTACGGCTCTCATGCATGTCGGGCAGTTGACCAGCTTTCACCAATGGCGGTTGTATTACTACCTCGGTCCTGTTCAAATTTGGCTCTTGGGTGTGCATGTGTAGAGAGGTTCTTCGATAGTTCACTCAGTGTACTCGATGGGAGGCTATGACCTTCTGCATACAGTACAACTGGCCGTGTTCCGCCTCATTAGTGTATACATATTCATCGCATGTCTTTTGCACAGGTGTATATAGCGTCTCGTACGTGTATGAAAGACTTCACACAGAGAGGAGTACTTTCCTGCTGTTTGGTGACCTTGTGAAGCTCCTTGTCATCTTCTAGTCGGGCCGGTATACTTCTCAGGCTGGGGCTGCTTAGCTCAAAGTTCTCAAATAAAGCAACTCAGTTGTATGACTATAGTAGTAGTAATAGGTGTAGAGCTGACCTGTACATGCTTAGTAGCATTACAGGGCCTTCAGAATGGTACGTACACAGCGCGTCGTGCTAGATCTGCTTATCTTTTCTTTGAACTTTCTCACCCTGAGTTGGTTCTTTCTTCTTGTCGGCCCTGCTAATACTACACTTCACACTGAAGGTCTGTCGATTCTCATTCCAGTGAACGCCATATTAGCCAACTGGAGTGCTACTTGTCATTTGTGGCAGCAGCTTTTTCTTACATGAAATGCTCACCAACTGTCTAGATAGGAGGCGTACATCTGTATGTATCTACATGTATTTGCGTATGTGAATCTGCGAGGTTGGCACTCGTATACGTGGCTATTGATTGGTATCTCCTTGTTTTTTCCAGGTCCGTTTGGGATTGGTTCAGTTTCTTGTTCTCGATGAAGCTGATCGTATGTTAGATATGGGTTTCCTACCTCAAATCAAGCTCATTGTCGAGACTTTTGATATGCCACCCAGTCCGTCAGCCTTGCAGACAGGGTATCCTTCCTTAGGAGGTGGACCTGAAACAGCTCCGTCACGGAAACAAGGACGTCAGACTGTCATGTTCAGTGCTACGTTCCCCCGTGAAATTCAGATGTTAGCAAAAGATTTCTTGGAGGATTACATTTATCTTGCGGTAGGGAGAGTAGGAAGCACCAATGAGTTTATCAGGCAACGTCTTCAGTATGCAGACGATGATCAGAAAGTGAAACTGTTGGTGAAGTTATTACGTGAAACTGAGAAAGGCTTAACGATCATCTTTGTTGAGACGAAAAGAAAAGCTGATATGATTGAAGATTATCTTCGTGATGATCAGTTCCCCGCAGTCTCTATCCATGGTGATCGCTCCCAACAAGAACGTGAAGAAGCATTACGTTTGTTTAAGGCGGGAAGACAGCCTATCCTTGTAGCAACAGATGTCGCTGCACGTGGGTTGGATATCCCCAATGTAACACATGTTATTAACTTCGATTTACCGACAAACATCGATGACTATGTACATCGTATTGGTCGTACAGGACGTGCAGGAAATCTCGGATTGGCAACTTCTTTTGTTAATGAGAACAATAAACCTATATTACGCGATCTCCTAAATTTACTTGAGGAAGCGAAACAAGAAATACCAAGCTTCCTACCTCCCCTTGTTTTGTCATGTACGTCCTCATCATCACGGATGGGTGGCGGACGGGGTG
>NW_027157335.1:31972-44310 GCF_002600585.1 Cystoisospora suis
CATCCTATGGAAACAACGGACGTCAAGGGAATTCAGGTGGGGGGTACGGTAGTATGGGTGGTATGGGAAGTTCACGATCTGGAGCCATGCCTATGGGCGATGCTCGTATGCCTGCTGCTGATTGGAGAACTGGAGGTGGTGCCGGTGGCCGGCCTGTCGGCGGTTTCAGTGCGGCAGTCATGAGCTCTGATCGCCCGGGTGGTATGGATGCATGGTAGTCAGTCATCAAACCAAATGAAGATCGAGAAAGAAGCGGTTGAGAGGGACAGCGGGGGGGTGCTTGTTTCGGAGGAAACGATGCCTTGTTTCTCACGGATAAATGAGAGAAACAAGGGATATATATGTAAATATATGTGTATGAGATGAGACTGGCACGCCGCCGGGGTGCGGGCACTGCAAATGTGTCCTACAATGAACAACACCTAGCGAACCCTGCGATCGTGTGACGTGCTAAAGGAGACACATTTCGTAGTTTACGTTGAGTGTGCCGCGAAAAAAGAAGTCCGAATGTGCTGTACAGCTTCATGATTACATGCGTGCATCACTTGTGCGGGACGTGTGATCTTCTCCAGTAATCCTTCTGGAGAGCACGTGCGCAGTACCAGATTCCGAATGCTCTTCAAAGAGGAAAAGAATCAGTGCTTCCTTGTGGTGGGGGGACGCACGAGGATTCAAGTAGTTCAAAGGAAAGGGGAACTGTCGTGCGGGGAAAACGATAATAGGGAGCTTGCCTTATTACCTGACTCGCACATCTCCCTGATCCTTGAAACCCGTTTTGGAAGGCATGTAGAGCTGAACCTATGGTGTGTCGCTCTATACATCTTTATCGAATAGATATGAGAAGACCAAGGGGTATTATTCCATGCTACTGAGCTAACTGGTTTGTCACCATCTCACTATCAATTTGTGGAAGATGTGCTGACGTGTGACGGGACATCCCAATACCTTGAATACAACATGACGTTCCCTTTTTTGTTTGGAAGGGAACGGCAATCGCACCTTGGAACAAGACGTGTGCATTCGGATTTTCCAGTGCATCGTGTTTCTCTTCTTCTATCTTGTGATGGATGTACTTCCATTGTGTATGAGCTGGCAACGGTTCTTGTAACCGAACTCTCGAACAGTGATATTTGTCTTATATAGTACAGGGAGGGCCCGGACATGTGCGAGTGTTTACAGCAGGTGTAGCGTAACATGCTGATCACAAATTTTTTTGCTCTTTCGCATCGTTGCTGGTCATGGTGACAGGGGAGACATCTTCCCAAACCGGAGGTCTGGTGTATCCGCGGCCTTCTACCTTCGAATGGGTACTGGGTGTGCATTGATCATTAGCATCATGCCTTCCCCGCATGTCAAAGAAGTGAAGAAGTTTCTAGGTATTATTCTGGTTGCGTCTGCCCCCCGCAATGAGGAATGTCCCACTGTGAGCCTGACGTTTTCTACAAGCCTTGTCCTCAGGCGGCCGCCCTTGTGTGATCCGAAGTTGCAGCTGCAGAATGTGGAATCCCTTTGTGATACTAATACACGCGCGCCGATCCGCGGTGGGGGGTTCACGGGGGAGCTGGGACTCGCTTGCTGTTTGCATTAATTGCGTCTATTAGGAGAAACCAACTGAAGGAATCCGGTGGAAGGAATGAATTCATGAACTGTGTGCTCTGCGGCCGCCTTTACCCAAAAGGTGTGTGGTGGCACAGAGGTTGTTTCAAGCAGTGGAGAGGTGGATTTTCTTTCCTAGCGGGAGGCAGGGTTGTCCTTGCAGTGGCGAAGGCTGTTCCGGACAAGGGACAGATTGGGGTCGTTGATACGCAACCGGACGGGTGTAGGATACCCGCGTCCAGTGCACTTCGCTATGCTGCACGTGACTTTCCTCCAGATCGGTTTGCTTTCAAGTGTTTTAGAGACTTTTCCTGCTGCTGCGGTGCTAGAAATGACCTGTGGTAAGCAGAAGACGCAGTGAGGGACAGACCAGTCCACGTTGTGGTCAGCAGTGTGTCATTGTCCCCTCTCACGGTTCGGAACGCGTATTTCTACTGCAGAGAAAAGACTGAAAATGGGATCGTTCATGCCTGCAATGCGCGCCGTCTCGTCCCCTGAAGTGAGGCCGAGAGCTGCCATCGTGCGACGACAGCCAGCAGTGGGGACTGCGAGAGCAGTTACGACGCAAGCCAGTCGGGTTGACCGGATTGAACCTTATCCTCTTGTCGCTTGCAAGGCCAGTCTGCGGCCGGCAGCGGGCTCTGCAGTGTCACTGGAAGGAATAACATGTGGTTACGGCCAGAAACACGTTGCAGCGCTGTAGCGTAGTCCCTTTTCCCAGCAGTGACGATATTTTTTTGAGTCTTCCAGAGTGACACTTCGTCTTCTCTGAGAGGTGTGGCCTGGTGTAGGGTAGGCTTAAGCAGCAGGGACAGTGTTTATTTGTACGGTCGTGCTTTCGCGAAGTGTACGGGGGTTTCCTAGCTGCTTGGACGAAGGGACCGTGGAGGCTGGTTCAGAAAGCAGCTCCCTCAGTCGCATAGGCGAAGCAGAAAGGCCTTCGATTTCTCAGGTGTACAGGCATCAGGAACGTACTTCTGGTACATTCCTTCAGAAAAATATACATGTAGTGGGGGCGCTGTACTTTTTTGTGTCGGCAGATTGAGCAATACCCTTGGGCTGGCGTGCTGCGAGAAGCTTAAAAAACGAGAGGCCCGGCACACAAACCGACAGGGTCGATGCAGGGAGTCGAGCAACTCAAAAGATGCGGCACTTCCAGAGGAGCCGCCGGCAAAGACACTGCAAGAGCCTGTGGGAAGGGACAGCTGTGAACACGCGCGGCCGTTTCTAACCTGGGGCGCTGCCGGTCCTTCACCCCCGGAGTGTGCGTCCAACATTGCTGGTGCGACAAGTATGTAGAGAGTAGGGCAGCCTTCCACTTTTTTGCGTGTCAAACGATGTCCAAGCGCAACCTTTTTGGGCTGGTTAAACCCTAATAGTAACGCTCCCGCCACGCCTTCCGTCAGTCTTGCTAGGGGCTGTTAGCGCGTGCTGTTCCTGCGATGCAGCTGTTGACGACGCAGGTCAGGTGCGATACAATCGCGGAGTGGACCGAAGAGAACATAGTGAACGGGTTGTCGGCCGCTTGACAGGCCACAAGGACGACGAGCTGCCTTGGCTTACGGCATGAAGCGTCTTTGCATTGGAGCCTCTCGCTATTGGACATATTCAATGTGCCGTACATGTCTGGAAGCAGTTCATTTCCTTGCATGCCCAGGCAGAGGCACCACCGCGCCGGCCAGATCCTGTGCCCCACACATACACACAGCTCACGGGCACGCCAGTGTGGGTGCATGCCGGTACCAAGCATCTGGCACCTTGCATCTGGACTGAGCCCTACTTACAGCATCAAATTTTAACTACTGCAGGTATCGGTAGTGAAGAAGCGCCCTGTCGTCGGACGCTTTTCGTGGTTCTCCGGACAGGTTCTCGTGTCGTGCCACCCGCTGTCCTCTTTCCCCGAAATTCAGCACTGGCCGTACCAGCACATCCCCATCGCACAGCCTGACCGACAGGTAGCCCTGTCCTGTTTGATCTATCGGGTTTCCCCCTGCCAAGACAATTCGTTCTTTGCTTAGGACCAAGTATGCTTGCTTACAAACTCTTCATCCCAGACAGTTTTTCATTCGGATGGTATTCGCAGAACGCCTCTTCACTTTGGACGCTACCCCATAGTGCATCTAGCGCGAAAACTCGGTACCCACGATGCCATCGAACACCAGCAGAGCTCCTCCCCTCCTCGAGCTCTCTGAGGCGCTGGAGGGAGTGAAGCCAGCCACTCCCATTACGACAATCGCTTGCCTGCAGGAGTAAGATTCAAGCGAAGTAGTCTACCGCCGCTCTGCCACCCCAATCACTGTCCGGAAAGAACCGAGTCAATGCCTTCAAACCCGAGCAGCTCATTTGACGGGCTTTGTGCTGTAAACACTGTTGTCGCCGCAGCGCAATGGTGACCTCGAGGCTTCCTTCGAAAAGATCCCGACCGGCGTCAGCCTGTCTCGGAACCCAGCGCCAAATGGGAAAGCATGAAGCAGAGGCACTGTCTGACACGTTGGAGAAAAGCGACGTGTAGGTCTTGAAGACGAATTGGTACCCTTCGCGAACGCCTACAACAGGCAGGCCTTCGCGCCTGCAACACAACATATAACAGCTTAGCAATAGCGGCGGATGCAACCAAGGTTGGGTACCAATCAACTGCGAGATGAACCGGGGGCCGCGCCAGCGAAAGCTGCAGCATCTATCTTTGCGCTCCACTGCTAACTTCAAAGCTCTAACACAAACCCGACGTCAGTTCAGTCGCCGACTGTAGACAACAAAGGGGAGGACCTCGATGAAAACTCCGCACTTGTAGTAAGTCGTTCAAAAGATGTCACGCTGTTGTCCTTGCTGGCATACGCTGCTTCGCATACAGAGGCGGTTTCCTTTATAGTTATCTTGAGGGTCTTTCTCCTCTCCTTCCAGGCATGCTGAAGCAGAAGCAACACTGAAGATGGGGGCGTCGCGCTTCAACATCGACTCCCAGCGTAGCCGCGGCCGGCCCGCCAGCAGCCGAAAAAGGGACGCGAGCGTTGAGTCTGTGCCGGCCCTTCCTCGTCCGCACTGCGACATGTGTGGAGCCAAGGAGTGCCTCCGACCATGGCTAGATGACAGGTGTCACTGCAACTCTTGCCTCAAAATTCACCCGAAAGAGTGTGACTCCCCTCGCATGAGAGCACGCAGGGCATCAAAGCCTTCCTGCGAATCTTTCTATGCCTCGAAATGTCTCAAGCATGAGTTCGAGCGCGCAGCTTCAAGGCAGAAGACTGTCAAGCGCGAAAGTCCCGTGATCGAAGAGAACACGACTGCGGCGAAACAGCAAGATTCTCTGGGCGCTAAACAGCAAGCTTCGATGACAATAAAGAAACAGTCGACGCCGAGCAGCATGTGAGTTCTTTCGATGGGGAGAAGTTTAGTACAGTCTTTTGGACTTGTCCGGGCCGCGCGAACGAAGCCCACTACTGAGCGCAAGCGCAGGGATACCCTAACGGCACACGCAATCCCTCCAGGTCTTTCCCACTTCTGAAGCGACTCATGGCGGATAGTTGGTCGACTGTTTCCGGGTACTGTGCTTGTCAGGAAGACCTCGACGCTGCACATTCCAATTGAATCTCGAGGCCGGGTCGCCAGTTCGCACGAGCGCTCAAAAAGCCGGCGAGATCCGAGCATCGAGTCGGCGCCAGAACTCCCTCGGCCTCACTGTGATATGTGTGGTGCCGCGGAGTGTTTGCGCCCGTGGCTGGACGACAGATGCCACTGCGATGCCTGTCTAGGAATCGAAAAAGGAGACTGCGATTCTCCACGTATGAGTGCGCGCCGAGCTGCGAAGCCTTCGTGCGAGTCGTTCTACGCATCCAAGTGCCTCAAGCACACATTCGAAGTGTCGACGCCTACGAAGTCTCATCAGCCGGTGAAACAACCGAGTAACGCGAGAAAGCAATATGAAGAGTTCACGAGAACGCAAACACTCAAAAAGCAACAGAGCGAGCTGAAAACTTCGGAATCTCTCGGCAAGCAACAATCTCTGAAAAAAGTCAAGTCTGAACAACCTCTTGCCGCCAAGGAAGCCGTCAAGAAACAGCAAAGCGACATTAAGAGCGAGCAGACAATCTCTTCTCTGTAGGTCTCCGATAAACATCCCTATGCGAACCTGTCTCGCATACGGGCCGGTATTTCTTAGGACTGTGGCCGTTTGTATCTCGTTATGTCTCTCTCTGTAGGAGCAAGAAAGAATCAAGAGGGCCGTCCTCGACCCGTGGCCGATCAACGAGTCGGAAACGAGACCCAAGCATCGAGCCTGTACCCGACCTTCTCCGACCGCACTGCGAAATGTGCGGGGCGGCGGAGTGTTTGCGGCCTTGGCTGGATGACAGGTGTCACTGCAACGCGTGCCTCGGCCTTGATCAGGGGGAGTGCGACTCGCCTCGCATGAAAACAAGAAGAGCTTCGATGCCTTGCTGCGAGTCCTTCCTTGCTTCCAAGTGCCAGAAGCACTTGTTCGAAAAACAGGGACGCACCATATCGAAACAGCCCTCTCAGAGACAACCGAAGAAACTCCCCTCAATAGAGAAGAAACCGACTGAGCTTCCCACCGTGGGACAGGCGTCTCCGGCTCTCGACAAACAGGGTTCCCGTATCAGGGAGCAGGCATCTGTTGAGCTGAAGAAACAGACCAGCGCCAGCAGCGTGTAAGCAACCGAGAGCGACAGAGCCTGTTTTCCCTACTCTTTTCCTACATTCCCCTTAATGCATACCGTACTCTGTAAGATAGTCACAGTCGGGGATCTCCCAGCCCCTTGCTTGCAGAAACCTTGAGCTGGGTTCTGTCTGGTACCACCGCGGATTAAAATACCCCCGCTTCACTAGCTAAACAACTCTCCTCAAATCCTGTGTCCTTCCGGTCGGGTTGTGTGTGCCATCAGAAAGCAATCTGTGCCGTCGCACGTCATCAAACAAGACTCGAGGGGACGCTCTAGCAGCCGGGGCAAATCCAGCGGCCGTTGCAAGAGCAATCCGGGTACGGAGCCTGCGGGTGTCCTGCCCAGGCCCCACTGCGTCATGTGCGGCGCAGACGAATGTCTACGCCCCGAGCTCGATGACCGGTGCCACTGCAACGCGTGCCTCGGTTTTGTTGACGGGGAATGCGATTCGCCGCGCATGAAGAGTCGCAGAGCCTCCCAGCCGTCATGCGAGTCCTTCTACGCCTCCAAGTGCCTGAAACATGAGTTCAAGAGGCGCGGAGAAACAACCGTCGGCGACAGGTGACCTTCTCGATAACTGCAGAAGGGGAAGAGGGCTCAGCGGATCCGCTCTGGTTCTTGAACGGGTTGGTGTTAGCTGGGCAGTGATGATGTTTCATTTCTTCACAGAATCCGGTTTGCCGTGGTCACGGGTGACTGTGAACTCGCGGAGCCGAACTTCACTACGAAAAAAATTGTTAGGAGGTCAACTAGCTATCCAGGCAAACGCCATCACGAGTGAGCAGGATCTTCCATTCGTAGCGAAGTCATCGGTCCACTCCGGAAGGTCTATCTTTCCGACAAAAGTTAGCACGCCCTCTCAGTCCTACCGCGGCGCTCACTCCAGCGGCCCACCGTTTTCCTTGAAACTTACGTGTCAACTGGAAATCCGTGGCCGGACGGAGGTTGTTGCTCCCGCTGTCGCTGCGGCGGTCAGACTGGGACAAACGCACACCTGCACTGTCCTGACCAGCGTACAACAGAAGCCAATCAATTTGGGCCTTTGGGATATTCTGGGTACCGGATGTGGCACTAAGCATCGACCCGCGTCTGCTGCTGAGACCCGTCCCCCCAGGGAGCAACATCAGCCTCAAAGTGTTCTGTGAACAGTTGAAGACTCTCCTAGGTACTTGATCTTTGCCTTCTTTTTATTGCAGTTCCGGCTCTGCTTCTGGCAAGAGGAAAGTTCCGATGGTATGTGGCGCTGAGATGGCTGGCACGCAGATATGGGTGCTTCATTTCAAGCAATCAGATGCTACAAGGCTGTCTGAGGCCAAAGGTTGGCTGTGCGTTCCCGGATAGTGAGTCTGTGTTGCAATTGTCTGCTATGCAGGGAGAGATGGACAGCTTCGGTTCTCCCCGGCACTCTCCGAGCAACCGCCTGACGGCAGGCAGCACCCTGAAGCCGTGAGTGTCCACAGGCGTATTGCTCACTCTATAGAGGATAGAACGTGGGGTCCAGTGCCCAAGAGAAGGAAAGAAGAAAGCGGTGTGACTTCACTCAAGAGTAGTTCCTGGCTGCGCTACCGCTCCACGCAGTCTACAGTGAATTCATCCCCGGGACCGGCTGCTGGCGCGCAGCCTCGAAAAATAAACTCAAAACAACCGTCGCATCTGGTTTTTGAACTCCGATCTGTTTGAAAACTGCAATTCTTAGTGTATTGAAATGCTTACTCTCAACTGTTCACTGGGTTGCGAAAGTGACGTGCACAGCACCTTATCGTCCCCCATCCGCTCAGCATGCTCCTACCAATCGCGTCCAAGACAAAAAGTCAAGACGTGCATGGAGTTGACAGCCAAATGACAAAGAAGCTGAAAAAAGACGGATCTGCAGCTTCCACATTTCACTCGTAAGTAAGTAAATCAGCCCGAGGCAGTGCAGTCACTCAGTGCGCGTCCGTCTGCGGTACATAGGTGAACCTAGAAAACGTTTCGACAAAAACAACAGCCATCTTCTGCGTTACCTGCGACCAGGCTGCAGGCGAGCGCGGACGGCGCCGGCAATGGGGAGATGCTTGACGACAGTGCTGGTGACGAAGCACTCACTTCCCGCTCTGTCTGCTGCCTCCAGCTAGCGTGGGACTCGTGCAAACGAAGAGGACGCCGCGGGGCTGTTTCGCTTTTTTCTAACGAACTCGATCTGGCCGGCGCCAACGCAGCAGGGGACGGCCCTGGGGCCGACAACTAGACTCACTTGTGCGTGGCCCTGTGCTGCTTACCTTCACCGCGGATCGAACCCTTTTTGTACGGTGCCGCGCCCTACTCGAACATTGCGGAGCACCCTACTTGCCGTTCTGACGAACAGCTGGCCCGTGACTTCGATGCGTTTGTGCTTGGGGAAACTGAGCCAGACTGCGGCGATTGCTCTGATCCTCGCTTTTGAAAACGTTCCCAAAAGTCCGGGAATCTTTTTTCGTTGTCCAGACAGGTCACCACCAATGCTATGTGTGTATGTGTCTGCAAGCTCCGCGTCGTCAGCCCTGGGCCAGTCTCACAGGTGTCACGGAGGCGGTCGGCCTCCACGAGCTGCCAAGTTCCCAGTGCCATCTTTTCCTAAGGCAGGTTCTGTCCCAGACAATAGCTCTAAGAAGCTCGGTGAATCATCAGTCTGCATCCTTTTGCACAGGCCGGGGCTGTGTACGGAACTTCCGGCAACTGATCGTTTCTAAAATCGTGGAACAGGTGACCTCGGCCATGATACCGCTCGAGTGTCAGCCGGGGGAGGGACTGACGAACATGTGCCCTCCATGCCCCTTTGGGGTACGCGGAAAATCCCGAGGAGTCCCATTGCGGGTTGTACGCGAGTGCCCGAAGTTTCCACACCGGTTTGGTACAGCTTGCAACAGGGGGATCGTACCACAAATCCTCATTTGATTTCCGGCAACATCCGAAGGGTGCGGGGGAGCCACTAGCTTCGGCGGGTTACTCGGTACCCTGACATATAGACTCAACTGGCGAAGTCAACCGCGTACTTCCCTCCGACCGATGCAACGCTTCTTGAACTCAGGAGCGCACGGGCTGGCACCTGCCGGCATACCAATGAAATACCGGAACTAACATCACCCTGCAATACACTCGTGTCAGGCCTCATGCTCGTAGCTAGCACGCATATTACCTCCACGGCCCGCGCAAAACTAACTCCGTGCTGCCTCCGTCACTTTGCTGCTCTTTCGGCTTCCTGTTGCGACCACGGAGTTTGCTGCGCGACAATAGCGCGTCGCTTATGCGCTTTCGTCCGTGAATGCACCTGAAGTGCCGCGTCGCTCACGAAATACCGCGCACATGAGGCGCAGTAGAACTGGCCTTTGCCCGGCAGATCTTCATCAATGGGGAGCTCCACTTGGCCTCGCTTCATATCATCGTGCACTGCACACAAGCAGAAGCAGACAAAACTTTCCGAGGCACCCTGAGAACCTGATCCAAGCCGAGGAGATGCGGACCGAACTGTTCTAAAGTAGGATTACTGCCGAAGTATCGAGCCGCCGGCAGGGTAACACCCTCACTCCATGGAGATGCCAGGCCTCATGAAGACATTGCCCTCGAGGCAGGGCGACGTTTTGACCGGGCTACGCGGTGAATGGACTCTTCAAAGGGCAGACATTTTTCTTCCAGCGAAAACTTGTTACAAACCAACGGTCAAAAGCAAGGTGTGGAAGCACCGGGGAGCCGGCTACACCCGCTTGTACTCGGCGCCGGAAGAAACTGAGCCTGCTAGGGCGCGCCAACAAAGAAAATCCACAGTTTCGCAGTCTAGAAGCTTTTGTACCTGACCTCAGGGTGTGCACCGCTCTCCTACCTTGGTCGATGTCCTTCCCACGTCTCTTGAGGTCCCTTGCGCCTCTTTTAAGCTTTCTGTTGCCTGCATTGCTCTTGGCCTTCTGTCGTCGCCCCATCCCTTCGCACTGACGTTCCCTTCAGAGCAGGATGCGCAGCGGGATTCTCAACCGTGACAGGGTATCAGACTCCGCTAGATGAGGACCGAGCTTTCTTCGCTGAGCAGCTCCATTCAAGGCTTCCACAAAAGGACATACCAGAGACTGTCTTCTTCAGAAAACACACCTCAGGAAGTCTAGCTTGCTGGCGAACCCCGAAACCCCCTTTCTTTACCAGCAGCCATACGCAGAGCCGAGCCGGACTGTGGCGGAATAACACAACCAGCATTGACCGCTGCTCTGGAACGTTCCTTAGTACTACACGGGAGTCGTGCCGTTTCGAGGGACGCGAAATACCCGCATACGCTCGATAAGCAGGAGGCTTAAAAGCACGACTGGGAAAACGGCAGCTTCACTTACATGCAGTACCAGCCCCGCTACCGGCATGCGCATCGTAGCGTCAGGTGGGGTCGGACACTGCGGGGGAATGGATCGAGAGTATGACGGGCAGCCGCGGTCTCAAACGGTGCGAATTCGGAGTCCGCTGCGCCGATAATGAACAACCGAATCTCTGTGACAGGTTGGTCAGGACGTTCGTTCAACTAGTCCTTCACCGTGCTAGTGCCCCGCTTGTCTACCGTGCACGTCACAATCCACTTGGTGGTAACTGCCGGTCATCTGATTTGCGCTTGAGACTTTCCCTTCTGTGGAAATCGGGGGCCGTAACGCTTGGTATTGAAGCTCACAAAACAGTCTTCTGATGCAGAATCCACAGGCCCGCAGCCCCGGTGGATCGTCCATCGTACCCCACATTCTAACACACTCGCGGGCTCGCTGTCCTGAACACACCGGTGCCCTATACAACTGTACGCAACGCAACACAGGCTACATCTTGAGTGTGCGAATGCGCATCGCCGGCGGTACCTTTGTCACTTTCGTTTCTTGCGACGAGCGGCGGGGAGGGTTTGGATAGATTTGGGACTTAAGCCAGTCCCAGCGGCAATTGGAATGGCGTAGCCCCGCGACGGGACGGAGAAGGGTAGTGAATGCGAAAGTTTTGGGGAGAAAGCTACTGGTACGTACTAACTGGGCGCGGGCAAGTCCAAGTACTTGAGAAGATTCTGCGGCAGAAGAATACTGTCGCTCGCACACAAAGATTCTGCGGGAGACGAAAAGCGGGACTGTTTAAGTTATACAAAGCAAATTGAAACCTGGAACAAGTTCGAGACATCGAAACTGAGGTCACAGGAAAAATCGTGGGCGACTTGGGAATTCACAAGTAACTCTGGCCAGGATGATGTCCTTAAGCCAACTACGACGGCAGTGGAGTTAAAGCAACGTCAAAAACAGAGACAAGTAGAAGAAGGATTGGATACGCTTCCAGAGAACAGGACATGTGCGTACGACTACCAGGAAGGAACTGACGACGTCTTTTTATTTTCAGGGTAGCAGACTGATGTCCCGGGAGGAGTCGGGAAGCCGAAGTGAAGAAAATTAGCGTCATGAGCTGCCGGTGTGTTGGGCGCAGAGCTGAGTACGAAACCTACAGTCGCTAACGAGGGAGGGAAGAAGGACTAAGGACGTGGATGTGTACGAGAGGAAGCGACGGAATTGCCCCCAAAAGCAGAACAGCCTCGTCTCAGCAGGGGGCGGAGCCACCACCGTATTCGCAATAATTTTCGTCATCTCAGCCTCAATGGTACGCCGAACACTGGAAGGAACACTCCGACCAGCTCGGATAACAGCGCTCTCGATTCTAGAGACAGCTTGGTACCTGATACAGGCACAGACACAACACAACCCACACCAAAGCGTTCCATGTTTTCCAGAGTGCGGGATCGTCTTTGGACATCGTGGTGGAAGAATCCAGACAACCAGGAGACTTACATGGCAAGCACACGGGTGGCAAACAGCAGAACGGCGGAGACTGGAATCGACAAATTGTCGTTCAGACTATCCGAAGCCGGAATCGCATGGAGAGGGACAATGCTTTCAGCAGCAAATTCGCTTGCTGAACCTTCAGGAAGAGAGTCTCTAGATGCCGTAGGTGCTCAGCGGACGTATCACCGGAGATCACTACATCATCTAGGTACGCTACTGCGCACACCCACTTCATTCCACCCAGCAACTTGTCCACCATTCGCTGTTGTGTGGC
>NW_027157335.1:44754-44883 GCF_002600585.1 Cystoisospora suis
CGCCCGCGTTCCAAATCGCTCCGTAGCGAGTGCACAACCGTTTCAAGTCGCGGACGCAGGTGTCCGTCAAGCCTTGTGTCCGTTCGCACATAGCGATTACTTCACAGTAGGTTCGGCTGGGTTCACAAG
>NW_027157336.1:0-7494 GCF_002600585.1 Cystoisospora suis
TCTTCTTCTTTTTCTTCTCTGTTTCTTCACGTCTTGGAGTGTCTTGAGGAAAGAAGAACTTCCTGTACACTTGGCTCCTCCACATGCAGTCGTTTTCTTCATTTGAGTCTTCTTCCATCAGTATGAGGTCTCGCGACACATCTTGTATCCATCTGTCTTTCTATCTATGTGTTTTAATCTATCTTTATACGTATGTAGTATAGAGATCATATGCAGGTGGGTGTATATATATCTGTCTGTACATATCTATGTATATATGTGAGGTATAGAGCATACAAAAGTGGATGACTATATGTCTATCAATCTATACATATGTATGTAGTACACATATCATGTATAGGTGGATGTATATGTGTATATATGTGCATGTGTGAATGGGGGGGGGTGATAATGTGAATTGTCGATACAGAAGATGGACAGAGACGAATCGACCCTTCCAGCTGACGCTTCACCTGAGGAAGAATGTACATGGAGATGGAACGAACAACAGAAAGAATACACCAGGAATATCATGCAAAACCTACTCGTTGAAGTATGTCCGTATAACCTTGCTAGCTCTCTATCTTCAGTCTATCTATCTATCTATCTTTAGTCTTTGTATCTATCTATATCTTCAAGCTAACGATCTCCCTGTCTTCCTGTCTAGTGTATCTAGCCTCTCTATCTATCTATCTATCTATTTAATTCTCCCTTCCTCTTTCTCTCTTTACCTATCTCTCTCTCTCTCTTTCTCTCTTCCTTCTACTTTCCTCTCTCTTTGTTTTTCTTTCTCTCGTCTTCATCACGACCCTTTCTCAGTCGGCATAGATACGATCTTTTCTACGCTAACCTAAGCTTGTTGCCGTTACAGGCTTCCCTCCGTCTCCGCTTCTTCTTCCCATTCTACATGTATATCTCTCGACAGGTCTGAAGAACATAGACCTACTATAGACATGAACTCTCTCGCTGTTTAAGGGTGGATGACAGACATCTAGACACAGACCACTGCTTTAGAGAGTGTAGCTACACTGCATTACACACGGCGAGATACATGAGATCTGTCGGTTGCTAAAGAGGAGAAGGAACTGTATTGCAAGGACCAGAGACAATGGAGAAGAAGAAGAAGCTACCGGGAAGGGAAAGAGGGAAGAAGGGCGAGACAAAAGAGAAACAGAAGACAACGACGACTGTTGGTAGTGAACTCAAAAGAGACTATACTGCGCTCATGTAGCACAGGCAAGACATGAGGAGATAAATAGATACATCGATTCCAGATAGATAGATAGATTGTAGATAGATAAATAGATTCAGAATAGATAGACAGATTGAAGACACGTAGATAGATTAAGGACAGATAGGTCAGAGATGCTAATGCGGGGGTGTTAATGTCTTCGAGACACCATCGGGTGTATTCATTCCTTTATTTGTGTGAATCTGAGGTGTGTGACTCTTGTCTTGGTGTCTCTACATCGGGTACCCCGAAGAAGAGAGAGTCTGATAGTATATCCAATTCCTTACATACATACACTCGAGACGTGGTAAACTTCCTGCGTCTCTCTGTCGCTTTTTTGAGCGGCCTTGGAATGAATGGATGTGCCATCGGTTTAGGATGTGCGTGTCTTCGAGTGGCGGATGAATCGATTCTTGTCTTTACCTCTGATCGATTCGCTTCGGGAAAAGCAATCCAATCGCATACACTTCCTTGTCACAGTAAGTTCAGGTCTCCTCCACGTATAACCTGTGTACATAAGTATATACCAATACACATATATACCTATACACATAGATAGATAGATTAAAGATAGATAGATTAAAGATAGATTAAAGATAGATTAGAGATAGATAGGTCTGCTTGTATTCTGTCGTGTCATGGGTACATGTGTGTATGGATGTGTATGGAAGAGTATGTAGAGAAGAAGTGGATGTGTGTGATGTGCCTTTCATATAAGTTACCGATAGCATCCTGTAGAACGGCTGTAGCCTTCTCGCAGATTACGCAAATATGATTCAGCGAGACACCTCATGCAGATAGATAGATAGATAGATTTCGATCTATTTCTTTCTGTGTGTCGGTGTGAGGGAGTTCGGTGATGGTTCTTTTCGCGTTTAGATACCTAGGGGATAAGAGAGAGCAGCGTCCACGTTGTTGGCTGTTGCATGAGTCCATCTACCATTCTTTTCCCTTGCTTCTTCTCTTTCTGTTATGAAACAAAATCCCCCTCTATCGTTTTGAAAGGACGGAATGACAGAGATGAAGTGCGATAGAAACGGGAGAGAAAGAGATAGAGAGAAAGGGAGAGAAGTCATGATGTGACGGTCATCTCTCTGTGGTTACCTCGAATTCTGTTTCTTTTCTTACGTCTGTTTCCTGTGGAAGGCCTATCTCTCTTTTCTTTCTTCAGGTATATGAGACGATAAGATACTTCACATCTAAACCCTATCTCCTCTGTACAGATCTTCTCAAAATCGACAATGTTGTTATCCTAGTATGTCTTGTACTACTCCAGTTACTTTCATCTCTCACTCTCCCTCGTGAACCTGCTCGCCCACTCCCTTTCTCTCGCCCTCTCTTCACCTCCATCCGATTTCACTTATCACTTTGTCTGTGGCTTGTATCTGTCTTTGACGGCTATTTTATTTTCTCACTTAGTGGGTGGGACCTAGCTCTCAGTTTTGGGCTCAACAGGGGTCTCGCACGTGGACTTGTCTGATTACCCTCTGCATCTCTACGAATACGTCAACAACACCTTCTAGTCCGGGGAGGATCTTTTCCTAGAACTCCGTGTCTTTCTCCTTTTTGACTATTCCTATGACCAGGTCTCATACCGAACTAGCTAGATAGCTAGCTAACTACATGTATGGGCCCCACTCTACTACTCGTACAACAGTTTCGGGGATACACTCTATGTCTGAGACATCTTCTCGTACTTCTATGACGACGACTACTACTACCACTCCCGCGGCAATCACGGCTATAACTTGAAAGGAGGCCTGTGGACACGCCTCAGCTGTCTGTCTCTCGTGGTTGCGCTTTCTCTCCCTCTCTGCCATGAGGGGAACGATATTCGCCCTAGAGAAGAAGGAGAAGAACAGTCGTAGGTGGGGTGGAACCTAGATAATGGGAGTGTACAGGGAGGGGAGAAAAAGAAGAAGGCGAGGCAAGCCCTCTATTGATATCTGAAGGGTTCTAGTATAAACACAGAAGGATACCCTAGCCTCGACCCCGAAGGAAAGAAAGAGCAGACAACACCACATAGCGGGGAGGCAGTCATCTATCTGTTCATCTATATGTCTAGACCGAGAGAGACATGCACGTGTGTAGATACATATATGGATACACTACATACATAAACTGGAAACGTATATACATACACAGGTAACGGGGTACTTACCCCAGTTTGTAACATACATACATGTGCGGATGTACACACAAAGACAGAGATCTAGCTGCCGATATACATGCATGTATACCGACATATATGTACATAGTAGGGCGTCGTTGGAGCAGAAGAAGAAGAAGAGATTGAGTCTATGGGAGATATGTGTGTGCGCAGGGATTAGTAGATGCAGGAATTTTAATTTCAAGATTCAATCCAAGTCGGCTAGAAGTCGCTAATGAGCTCTACCGTCATCTCCTCTCAGACTTTATCAATGTTCGTTATAGTAAGGAGGGAAGAGTCATGAGAATCACAAGGAGCGACTGAAAAAAGAGGAGTCGATAGTCTGATCGTCTCCCATATAGGTTGTATACGTGGATTGAGTCTAGGTAGTTGGGTCGAAGTATATATGGCGTTCATGGCGCGTCTCCAGTAGTTGTCACTCGCTCTTCAGTTAGCACCCAGCAATCTTCCTTCTTGTGTCTAGCCATCTTTATCCCTCTCGCTTAGAGTCCGTCTTTTCCCCCGTGCACGACATTCCGACGGGCACTTAGGATCACCAAGGACTTCTGCTGGCGACGTACGGCGGAGTATGGATGGTATAGAGAGAGGCCCAGCGAGGGCTGGTATTCGTGACTTGTTTTTCTTCTTCTTCTCGTCTTCTTTCTATCTAGCTGCCTATCTATCTATCTGTATGTCTGTATGTAGACATCATACATCCATACGTGGGTCCACTAGTGAATGCACACAGGAGCCATGTGTACATACAGGAGAGAGAGGAGTGGTGTATGATTCGATACGGTCCTTTTGTATCGGTATATCTATACCTCTTATCAGGAGGTATGAAGACGAGAATAAAGTTTGAGAAGAAGAAGAAGAACTGTAGGGGGCCGTGATCTCCCGGCCTTCTCTTATCACATGGCCAAGTTTCGAATCATGGAGGTATTTTTCTCGTCCTTCTTTCTCTTTCAAGAGGGGCACGGAATGTCTGCTACATAGGCATGACTGTACTTTCGTTTCTCTGTCTCTCTTTTTTGTGTGTTTCTTGTTTGGTGTTTCTCATTCTCTGTTTGTCTCCTCGTGTCCTTCATGGTCGCCATGCATTCCTTTGCGCTTCAGGTGCCTTATCACTAGAAGAGAAAGCTACCTACAACATGAATATGTTGATAAATCAAACAGCTATTCGCTATCATGTCGATCGGCTTTCCGATATGCAAGAGTCGCCTTCTACACCTCCTCCTCAAGATCAACTCCGTCACTGTAGTCGCTCGCCTTCAGAGATTCCCTGAGAGCCCCAACCCTCCTTTGTCTCCACTTCTCAGAGAGGCTACTGTATCCTTCTTCGTCATCTTCTCTTTCTTTAGATCTCTTCTGCATCGTTGCTCTCTTGTTAGAAACGTTATCTTTGTCATTCGTTTTCTTCAGCAAAGCAAGCTGTAAGAAAGATATCTTCTCTTTAGAAGCGACTTCGTCATCCTAGGTCATTTCTATTCATTCGTAAAAGGCAGAGACTCAGTTCTGTCTACGTCTTGAGTGATTTTCCGCGTGGTGTGGAGTCGTCTTCTTGTTCTTCTCTTAGCCTTACCATTTGTCGGAGACGAGGCCACTAGGCTTCGTGAATGAAGGCTTGAAAGAAAAGAAAGATGAGGAGGAGGACTGGTGGAAGTCTTTCAGGGTGTCATGACAGCTGACATAAGAACTCCTTCTTGTTGTATCGTTTTATCCACGTGAGAGAGACTGGAGTCTACCATTAGTAAAAGACTCCTTGTCTTTTTCTTCTTCTAGGGAGGCTTGAACGTACAGGCCAGCTTGGAGGGTTTTCACCTTTAGAGCCCGAGATTAGTCAGCCAAAGAGAGTCTTTCTCGCTTTGTTTCACTACATAGAAACATGGTACGGGATGAGCAGAACAACGTGCTTGTCGAGGTGTCTGGCGTGAAAAAAAAAGTAAGAGGAGACAAAGGCGTACAAGTAGGTACAAGAGATTCTTATCGGTGCTAGGAAGAGAGGGGATATCTAGGAGCAAGCAAGCGCCCAACACCTACTGGAAGAGCCGACCACATGGCAAAGGAAGCGACGGAGAGTCTTAAGTGTCGCTCACTGCACCTGGCAGCTAACGAACTGCCTCAAACGAAGTGAGGCTTATGAACGGGAGAGCGCGAGAGAACAGTTTAGACTGTCTTCTGTGGAAGGAGGTGTAATACGTGGCGAGTGACTCTGAGGTTTGTTATTCAGCAAGCCGATCCCAAACCAGTTCTTGATTCGATAGGTCTTTGAATGAGACTAATGCCGTATCAGAGTTTCTCTCAAGATGTGAGAACTCTAGGGAATTCGCCGTTCAGACAGAAGCCGTCCCTCTGGCGGTGAGGTAAGGAGTCAGTTCGGTTCGTCCAAGCGAAGAGCCAATCATATAAATAGTGGCGTGAGGCGGGCGACAGCAACCGAGCCGACCATAGGACACACATGACCGGGAAACTATGAAAGTAGGGAACGAGAAGAGGCAGAAGTGTACGTGTGTGCTTTTTTCTGGAGAAAAGTGTCCGAAGTGTGAGCTGACACAGGGAACTTGGTAGACGCGTTCTCGTTGAATAGGATTGAAACGAGGTACCCCCTTTGATCTTCAATTAAAACGTAGAAATGAGGGTGTGCGATGAGAGTCGAGCATTGTCAGTCGTGTGCTAGCCGTAGCTAGCGAAAGGTGCTGACTTCTGAAAGGAGAGAGTGTGATTGTGAAAAGAAGAGAGAACTAGACTAAACTAAGATAAGATGTGGTTTATGTGAGTGTTTGGAAATGCTTGACGAGTGATGGCATAGAAGAGTACCAACCACCTTGGACTAAATCCGTATATACCATACACTATGTAGTACGGAGACTGTCCGGTAGACGTGTGAGGGCTAGTCCGGTACGCGAACGCTACCGACCCACAGTAATTGTCCCACTCCCCTCCTTTTTCCATAGTCAAACAAGCTAATGCATTACCTAAGGTCTTCATGAACGCTTCCACTATGCTGTTCGCCTGGGGGTTGTAGGGAGTGATACGCAGCTTCTGAACGCCCCATCTGAAGAGCAATTCCTGCATAACCTTCGCATCAAACATTTTGGCATTATCTATGAGTAGGGCAGCTGGACACCCATACTGCCATATTAGTCTGTGCACAATCACAGTGGCAATGGACGTTGCAGTTATGTTGGGCACCGGGACTATTTCCGGCCACTTGGAGAAGTGATCAATCGTAACCACGATGTACGAGTTACCGCGACTAGTTCTAAGCGACGGCCCATATACATCAATTGCCCACGTATGGAACAATCCTGGCTTGGGTACCTTAGTGGGTTTTTCCGGCCCTAGTACTAGGCGGTAATCTACTTGCTTTCTACGTGTGCACGGCAGACAGCCGTCTATCATGCGCTTGATATCTTCTCTCATAGCTGGCCAGGCGTACCTACGTCGCAGCTGAGAGTGTACTCGGTCTGCCCCTAGGTGGGCCCCGAAGGGACCCGTGTGATATGATACTACCAGACTTCCCCTGAGTTCTCTCGGTACGTAGATACGTAGTATCCCGTTTTCCCCTTGTTTAAATATGACTCCGTCGTGCACCACATACCGGCTTTTGGAAAAACTAGGGAGCGTTGCCACCATCGGGGGCCCGACGCCACGTTACCTGACCGGATAGCTCTTACAAGCGCCCGACACTCTTCATCACCCCGTTGTTCCTCTATTATCCTACTGCTGGTTGTATTATCTGCGCGGGAGCTTCCTTTCGCCTCTGGGGGTCCCTGCAACGGAGACAAACGCGTAATCCTGGAATATCCGGTCCTCTGGGGCTGGCTTCCTAGACCAGACCTCGCTACTCCCTTGATCTTGGGAGAGGGGCCAGCGCGAGAGCGCGTCGACGTGCGACTGCTGCGAACCTTTCCTATGCTGTAAGAAGAAGTCGAATTCCTGCAAGCCTGGCGCCCACCTTGCGAGCCTTCCCTTCTTCGCCGTCTGCAGCCAGCGCAGCGACCCGTGGTCGGATCTGACGATGCATCTTTTCCCTAGGATGTATCCTCGAAACTCTTCCAGAATGCATATAACCGCCAGGGCCTCCAGCTCGGTGGCTGACCATACTCGCGCAGACGCCGTGAACACACGGCTT
>NW_027157337.1:0-415 GCF_002600585.1 Cystoisospora suis
GAGCACCAGCCCGGGGCACCTCACACGGGCGACTAGTGGACCAAGGGACAAGGAGAACCAGGTGACCACCAAGGAGGAGAAGAGAGATTTCTGTGAAAAAGGGAATAGACGAGAAGAGAGATTTCTGAGGCAGAAAATCGATTTCCCCAAAAGAGAGGGGGCAGGTTCCGGTTGAGAACTGAAGTGTTTTGGTTTTTCCTCGTTTTTCAAAGTGGACGGCAGTGATGTGTCGTCGAGCTTGGGATACAGGGAAATTGGTGTAAACAAACGGGAGTTGATGGGAGATCAGGAGTGGTCATTTTTCTTCTCTGTGAGCCTTTTGGTTCGGAGTTTGGGCCGTTTTCCAGGTCCCAAGAATAGTTGTGAACGCTCTGGGAACCAACTGAAGAGCTTAGTCGTGAGGTGACGTGAACTT
>NW_027157338.1:0-347 GCF_002600585.1 Cystoisospora suis
GAACAAGGCGGGGGGGGGGGGAGGGGTGAACAAGGAGAAAGTAGCCTACGGGGCTTAGGTTCCGTTACATCCTTTGGTCGTATTTCTTTACCTCAACCTACCCGACGTCGACGAGGAGAGAAGAGCGATGAGTTAACGAGAGGAAATCGATCAGGAGAAGAGGCTCTGCAGACGACGAAGAAGAATAAACCTTCTATCAAGGATTATCTCGGAGGGAAGACCCCGTCAGAGTGGCTCTCTCCTCTTCTCTTCAATCAAAGCACCACGACTAGCTCTGGATCAGCCCCCATGTCCTTCTTTAATCTCTCATCCGGCAAAAGTCTACTCGCCAGTTTTCATGAGTCTCA
>NW_027157338.1:446-18676 GCF_002600585.1 Cystoisospora suis
GAAGAAGAAGAACAACAACAAGATGAAGATGAAGAGATCTTCTCAAAGATGGATCTGCCTCTTGCTAATCAAATAGAAGATCGAAGAGAAAGGGGAGCGAGGGAGACGGGCCAAGAAGAAGGAAGAGGGACAGTCATATCAAACCAGAAGGCGTCGCCATCTCAAGGGGGGGGGGAGAAGAAGAAGAACAGATCGCCTAAGGTGATTCGTGCATATAATAGTATTGAAGGTGATAAGCCTGTATGGAAGCCCGTCATCTACTCGGANNGTTAGTTTCTGTTGGTGAGTCTTTAGCTCGACAGCAATCTCTTGCCATGGAAGAAGAAAATTCACGAAAGACCAACTACGAAAAGTATCTCGAGCTGAAGACTCACCAACAGAAACTAACAGGGGGCGGAGTCAGTCTCGCTTCTCAATCTTCTTTACCTATGACAATGATGACGGGGACCATCACTAACACCCCCCTCCAGCAAGGGCCTTTCTATCCTCCTTTAAACAGAAACATCAACTATCCTTCCTATCCCGACGCGTATCCTTCCCCTTCCCCTTCTTCTCTTTCTCCTTCTCCACTTCTTCCCTATCCTTCTTCTTCTTCTTCACAGACATATGATGTGCAGGCTACCTATCCTCCTCCCACCTCACTACCTCTCCCCCCCCCCTCTAAGGAAGAACAGGTCGAGCTACAACACCCTCAGGCATCGGTAGGACCTAACGGTGGCTACGCACCTTCATATACACAGCAAGGGGGAGGAGAACAAGGAGGATTTCCGAGCCATCTCCCACCACTTCAATATCCTCTCTCCTCTTCTTCCTCTCCTCATGTAGCAGACCAGCAACAGTTCTATCCTTCTCATCCATCCTATCCTCTCCTCACGGCCTCTCTGCATGCATCTGCTCCCCCTACGGAAGGCTTCTCTCCCTCTTCTCCATCTCCTTTGCAGGATGCACACCCTTCAACTGCGAATATGGACCCTTCCTTGGTACCCTCGCAGACAAGCACCTATCCAAGCTTCTTCTCTCTCTCTTCGTATGTACCTCAGCCATCGCCCTATAGCTCGCTGACCAAGCCGATCCAAATCCCCCCCTATCACCCAGGCTTGAACTACGCCTCGGGGGTGAATGTGCACTATAATTACTACTCTGCTGAAGAATTTTCCAAGAAGCTCACAGCACAACAGAAGAAACAAAACTTGACGACGAAAGACAATACGACAAGCATGCGTCACCTCCAAGCCACGGGAGAAGAAAGCAAGAAAGAAGGACACGAAGAAGAAGGAGAGGAAGAGGAAGAAGAGGTCTTAAAGCCTTTGTTCACTTCGCAGTACAAGATTGCGACGGGGCAGACCTATGTCAATTGAAGGGGAGGAAGAAGATACGAGGCAAGAGAGAATGAAAGAAAAGAGAAAGAGAAAGAAAGAAGAGGGAGAGAAGAATCTTTGGTTCGAGGGGTATGGGGATGAGCCATGTGTAGATAGATGCTTGTATGATAGGGATGAAGAGAAAAGGATGGATGGAGAAGAGATAGGGGCTGGGGGTCTGCTTCTTTTCTCTGCGACGCAAGAAAGGTCGTTGTCGTCTATCTCTCTCTTCTTCTTAAGAAGGGGAGAAAGAATATTCTTTCCTCTACACAGAAGAATCGCTGTACGCACACCTATAGACGTGATACATACATGTCTAGATAGATATATGGATATGTCGATCCATACGTGTAGCAAGCCTGTGATGTATCTAGATCTGTATCTATATACGTGTGTAGAGAGAGACAGAGAGAGACAGAGAGAGACAAATTTTTGTATCGGGAAAGGTTGGGATTGAGGGGGGGTGACTCCTGCCTGAAGATCCCAAAAGCATCATTCATCTAAGGCACGTCAATGAAGAAGATGACGAAGCAATCGATCTTCTTCTCTTTCATATCATCTCTCTCGCTCTCTCTCTCTCTTCATGTATATGTACGCATCGATATAGAGAAAACAATTCACATCTATCCATGTGTAAGTGTAGTGATCGAGCGACAGTATATATGTATATATATATATATATGCATAGATGCACATAGATACGGATACATGCACATACATACGTCTATATGACTGTACATCATATATATGTATAGACGTATGTATGTACGCGTAAGAAAGGGGGGAAGGGGGATGGAAGGAAGACTAACTGAAATAGTCGGATCGATAGAGAGAGAAAGAGAGAAGAAAGAAAAGGGACAGAAGAGATGAAGCGAGAGAATAAGAGAAAGAAACAAAGAACGAAAAGTGTTTGTATTCTTTTTCTCAACAAGAAGTGACTTTGTTAGTTCGAATGAAAGAGAAGAAAAAGATGAAGAAGAAAAGAGATAAAGAGGGATGGTATAGATAAGGGAGCAAAAGGAAGAAGAAGAAGAAGAAAGAAAAGAAAGATAGAAAGAGTGAAGTGTATGCGTGGTGTGTGCATGCAAGTGTCTGTTGCACTATCGAGGCACTTCTTTCCGCACCAATATATTGTCAATTCTCTTTCTATCGAGATTTTCCTTTCTTTTTCTTGTGCATACACCTCTTTCTTCTCTCTTTCTTTCTTTTCTTTCGCTTCTTTTCATTTGTAATATATATATGCTAAAAGAGCGTTCATGTATATCTGTGTATATGTCTATGCTTGCCCCCTGTCTACAAACTCCCATGTGCCTACCCGTACAGCTCCTATGGAGATGCTCTAGCTAGACATACTTACGTGTCGCAAGAGATCAGCAGAAGAAGAATTCTTCTTCTTCTCTTTCTTCTTCTTGTGTAGTGGTTTATTTGCTTGTCTCTCTCTTTCTCTTTCTTCTCTTATGTTTTCGCTACGTCGATAAACTGCAAGAAGCTTTGGTCTTCTTCTATGTAGAAGATGCTCCTCAATTCGTTCATAAGAGAAAGAAAGGAGAAAAAAGACTTCTTCTTCTTTCAATCCATCCATAGAGTCAAAGAAAGAAGGAAAGACATCTCTCTCGAACAGTATCTATCTATCTATCTCGACCTATCAAACTTTCGTCTATCTTTATATATCTATCTTTAAACAATCTATCTATCTATCTCTCTTTGATCCGACTATCTATTTGAACCTATCTCTTATCACTCTCTATGCATCTGGGCAAGCAGCAGCGCATGCAGAGATTTTAATAGCTGTCTGTGGTGTATATGAACTCGTATCTCCCACGCAGGAGGATGCACCCTGGCAGGTAGCCCAGGCTAATGGAGAGAGATAGATAGATCAAAAAGATTGAAGATAGATAGATAGATTACAAATAGATAGATAGATAGGTGACGAGCTTGATAGATAGACGAATAGATGAAAGAAGAGGATCATTTTGTATCTGTTGATTCCGAGAGACTAGCAATAATAGTATAGCAATAGTAAGGAGGAGGAGGTGTAGCTGTAAGTGAAGCATGCCTACACCTCTGTATTTTCTTCTTTCTTCATACCGAATGGCAGAATGAGAAATACACAAAGTAAAGAGACCTTTCTCTCTTTCTCAAGTGTAGAGAAAGATCGAGGAAGATCGATACGTCAACTCAAATGAAGAGTCTAGATCTGTAGAGAGAAGAAGAAGAAGTTTCTTCTTCTTCTTTCCTCTACTTCTTTCCCTACTATCTCTGCCTGTACTGCTATAAGGCGCTCTGGTCAGGCACGTGCTGCCTCTGCGGTCTCGAAAATAACTCCCGGCATTTATACATCATCCACGTCAGTCCAAACATAAGTGAAGATACACACCTACATGTACATACATACATAGCTGTATGGGGGATGTACTTACAGCTTCTATCTACATATATATATATATATATATATGGGTAGATGTAGCTATCTCTCTCTCTATGTACATGTATAAAGATCCTCTCTATCTCTCTACATATAGCTAGCCTATACACATCTATCGCTACCACTCCTTAGTAGGTGTCTTGTAGACATCTAGTTAGCTAGCTAGTTAGAGGAGCAACAGACAGGCTGAAAGGAAATCGTACAGATGCCCTCGTAGAGAGCGGAAATCCCAGGAAACCCTTGCCAAGTAGCACGTGGCTACTCCACGTAGAAGTGCATTCAACTACGTGCACTCGATCGATCGACCTATCTATCTCTATCAGTGTATCTTTCATCTATCTGTCTATCTATCTTTAATCTATCTGAAGATATCTATATGTCTGAATGTATCAACCCATCTATATTCATCTATCTTTAGTCTATTTATCTATCTCGTCTTAATCTATCTCTAGCGAATTCGAGTAGGAGAGGCAAGAAAGAAGGAAGAGAAGGAATGAAGAAGAGAGAGGAAGATGAAAAGCAGCACAAGAGAAAGAGAGAAAGAGAAGGAAACAAAGATGAAGAGACGAGAGGTCTCAATGTCTGTCTGTCTGTCTCTGTTCATGCGGAGGTGTTGAAACAAGGTCCTCCTTTCTCGGTTAATAAGATACAAGTCTAGATCTTCCTCTTCTTTCTTTCTTTCTTTAGCAAGGAAACAATACAGAGAAAAAGAAGAAGAAGAACGGCAAAGAAGAAAGAGAAAGACTCTGTTCAAATGGATCTAACATGCAACAAGAGAGAAGGAAGGAAGAAAAGCGAGACAAGAATAGGAAGAAAGGATGAAGAAGAAGAAGAGGAAGGAAGGACAACTCTTCTTCTCGTTCTTCATCTTGTCTTTGAGAAGATGCTTTCTCTTTCTTCTTTCTTCTTCCTTTTCTTTCTGTTTCTTTCAAATGAGAAAGAAGAGGGAGAGAAAGAAATGCAGGCGAATAAGAGGAAGACAAGGAAGTAGAAGCACAAGAGCAAGAAAGGCAAACAAGAGTAAAAGAGAAGAAGAAAGACAGAGAGAGAGATAGATATATAAATAGAGAGAGACTGAAGAGGATAGAGAGATGAGAGGTAGCTAGACAGAGAACGACGACGAATATGAAGAAAGTGCATGCCTATACACCTACTCTAATGATCGATTGCCGTCCCTTCTTCCTATTCTTCTTCTTTTCTTCTTCTTCTTTTCTTCTTCTTCTACAGAAACAATACAAGAACGACGACGGATGACCCATTCACAAAGAAGAAGAAAAGCATGAACGAATGAAACAAAGAAAAGGTAGATAGACAGGTAGATAGACAGATTGATAGAGCAATTCTTCTTTTTCTTCTTCCTCGTGTCTAGTGATGAAGCGTGTACTGTACTCTACTACACGTAGATGGTCTTTCACGAGAAAAGAGTCACATCCAAAGACGTCCCCCCCAGGGCTCCCTCCAATTATCGCTTTCTCTTCTTCTTCTCCCTTTTCCTCTTCTTATGATCGAAGAGATCTTGACATCTTTTTCATCTTCATTATTTTGATAAGGAGAGCGAGAAATCCATTCCCTACTCGGACAAGAAGAAGAGGAGGAGAAAGACTGCAATGCCTTCTCTTTCTGCTTATGAAGTGGGAACGAAAACGCAATAGAAGGAGAGAAGAAGGAAAGCAAACAAAGTTGGGAGAAGGGATCCAATTCTTTCTTTCTTTTTCACTCTTTCGCTTTTGCTATACGAGTGAGTTTGTACGGAAAGAATCGAATGAAGAAAAGAAGAAATGAGAATAGCAAATCGACCTAGAAAACAAGCCTGTCTCTCTCTCTCTCTGTCTGTATAGACACCTGATCCTTCACGCCATGGCCAGCCGTACAGCCTCTTCTTTCTTCTTCTTCTGCTTGTTGGATATTTTTCTTCAGGGGCGTTCTTCCCTCATTCATCGAGGCTCTTCAATACGAACGAGGCAAGGGCTAAATTAGTGGATACAAAATACCTACACTATCCATCTATAAACATATAGGTATCCGGACCATCCCAATGTATATACATGGCCTATCTCTCTGTATAGACATATGTCTGTATATATATGTGCTGAGATAGATCTCCTGGATCTATACATATAGAGAGAACGTTATGGCTACTGGGATGGGAAGGAACAAAATTGCCAAGTTGTGCCATGGAGAAAGAAAATGCCTGCCTGCCTGCCTGCTTGTCTTCCCTTTCTCCAAATGAATGAAGATAGAAGAGAGAGATAGAGAGAGATATAGATTAAAGACAGAGAGATAGATAGGTAGATAGATGGATTAAAGGCAGATAGATAGATTAAAGATAGAAAGAAGATAGGGACGTGATTCGGAGTGAGAATAAGAGGATAAGAAGAAGAAGGCGGGAGGAGACCGAGTAGGAAGAGACGAGGCTGTACGGTGGACTGGGGGAGCAGCAAAGGAGAGATAAGGAAAAGAAAAGACTTTCTTCCTCCTTACACAAAAAGAAGAAAAAGAAGAGAAGAGACCTCGAAAGAAACCTGTCCTTCTTGTCGTTGTAAAGAGAGAAAGAAAGAGAGAAGAGAGTTGGCTCGTCCTTTCATCCTCTTCCCCTCTAGACAGGGAGGATAATGATGAGGGTAAGAAGACTTCTTCCCTCTCCTCCTCCTTCTTTTTCCTTTTCTTCTTATCTCCATGATAGCCTCGAACAAGAAGAAGAGGCCCGGGCGTGAGAAAATTCGTCATCCATCAAACTCTACAAACCTCTCTCTTTCTTTAATCTTTCTTTCTTTCCTTCTTTCTTTCTTTCCGTTTCTTGTCTCTTGTGCCTCACCAGCATGCCCCCCCTAGACAGAAGGATGGGAATTCCATACAGAAATACAACGACACTTGCAACAAGATAAACAAGGCCTCAATACAAAGCCATACAAAAAGAAAGAAAAAGCCTAGACAGACACATACATACATATCTATATATATCTCTATAGATGTAGGAGTATGCAGAGCGGGACTGCTTAGCAGAGATATATGGAGATTCCCGAGGCACCAAAAGGACGTTGTTGTAGAGCCTCGATACCCTCACTACTTGCCGAAAAGATATACAAGCATCAATCGTATATACATACATATACATGCATGTATATGCATATATATATGTATGTCTATGTGGGGTGTAGCACATATATCTCTGTTGTCTGTTTGACTCCCCCTCTGCCTTTCTCTTTTTACTCTCTCTCTCTCTCCCTTCCACCACACACCAACTTCATGATAGAGAAGATATCTCCGATCTTTTCTTCATCTTCTCTCTCTTCTTTCTTTGTCTCCTTTGAGAGGAAAAAAGAAGCGAAAGATAAAGAGCAAAGAACACACAGAGACGAAGAGGAAAAAGAAGAGAGAGAAGGCGACAAAGAGGAAAGAAACTCCACGATGACCACACTTCTCCCTCTCTTTCTTTCTCCCTCTTTCTTTCTTTCATTGCTACCACGTTAGTGCGTGATATTCGAATAGCCTCATGTTGCCTTTCCCCCCCCCCTCGTCCTTCCTTCCAGCAGCTGTAGTAGGAGTAAACCTGAGCCCGGCACCGTGTCGAAAGAAGCTCATTTTCAGCTCTTTTCGTAGGCTTTTCACGATGGATTCGTGGACCTTTATCAGATTTGTGGAGTTTTGCATCTGTTCCTGATAGAATTTCTTCTTCAAAAGAATCTTGTTCCTTTGACTAGGGGTCAAATACATGAACGAGTCATCATCCTCTTTGCTTCCTATGCCTCCTCGCCCTCTCTCCTTCGTATCTGCAAAGAAACCTTCTGCTTCTTTCTCTGCTAGAGAGGGAGAAGCAGCAGAAGAGGAAGAGGGAGAGGGAGCGGCAGAATTCGCTGGAGTCTCAGAGCTTCTGGAGTTTTGGAGTTGTCGGTGTAGCTTGAGAATAGTGAGAAAATGCTTGGCTTGAAGCGCTTTATGACGCAAAAGCTCCACCTGGAATGTGAGGTAAGAAATCATATTCTTCGAAACTTCTGCTGGGACTGCAAACTTGCCGAAGTGCTGTATATACACCTGACTATCCGAGCTAGGCAAGGGAGCAGATCCACTCTTACTCTTGTTCTGAAGGGGAAGAGAAGAAGATGAGACATTATCTCCTTCTCCTACGGGTCCTTTTCTTTCACTATCATCATCTGAAGAGGGAAAAGAAGAAGAAGAAGAGCTAGCAGAAGCAGCCGAAGCGGCGAGTTGATCTAGATATTCAACAAGATCGGCTTGTATCAGTTTATAGGTATACCAGTGTATAGAGGCAAGGTGATACTTTGCCCGAACTCTTTCAACTTGGTGGTCGAGCTCGCTCTTCGTGAATGGCCCTTTCTTCGACGAAGAGGAAGAGGGTGTCATTCCATCTACCGTCGATGCTGATAAAGAAGAAGAAGAAGAAGAGAGAGAAGACAAAGAAGAAGAAAGATCTTTCATCTTTTGTCGGTATTTAGTGTTGAAGTACTCCCGCAGTCCATACCCTTGGAGAACTCTATTCCAGAACTGATACCCTCTCTTCTCAGGAGAGAAAATCTCCTTTTTCTCACCTTCTTCTTCTTCTCCTTCCTCTTCTTTTAGACCTGTTCCCCTCAGCTCTTCAAGAGGAGAAGAAGCAGAAGAAGAGAGAAGACGAGTATAGGAATCGAGGTATTCTCGTATTTCGTACTTTTCTTCTGGTGGAAAGCGCCGAAGAAAAGACGGCAGGCGTGCGAGACGCCTAAGATCATACTTTAGAAATTCTGCGACCTCCCCTAGGGGCGTCTCCTCTCTATCAGCCTCGATCAAGGCTTCGTTCTTTGGGAGAAAGAAAGAGGGAAAGACGGTCGAAGAGAGTAGCCTTCTTGCATCATCTTCTTGGAGATCACCTCCTCCCTCTCCTGTTAACAGGGAAGTCGTTGCTGCTCTTCTTCTTCTTCTTCTGTTGCTTCCACTACTAAGATGGGCTCGCAGCAGCCTTTCTTGGTCTCCCTGCATGCCGAGAGAAGTCCACTCTGAGAAATCCTCGCCAAAGAAGAACCCCGAGAAAGAAGAAGATTGCGGCTTCGATGGCGATGGCGAGGAGGAGAACGCAGATAAGAGAGAAGGACTTAAATTTGAATCTAAAAGAGAAGAAGACGAAGGGAATAAAGAAGAGGGTGAAAGAGATAGAGGTGGCGGGATTCTAGCAAGAGAAGAAGAAGAAGAAGAATTGTCCTTGCTGTCCTTTGTCGGCTCGACGGGGTGGTGGTTCGTCTGGGAATTGACGGATGGAGGTCTTCTCATCGTTTTCATTGCTCTTTTCCTCTGCTTTTGCCGTTGTTCGAGAAGAAGCGAGTTGAAAATGTCTCCTAGGAGATCGCCTTTCTGGCCGGGAAAGAAGTGAGACAAGGAGGGAGAAGAAGATTGAGTCATCTGTCGAGCTGAATAAAGAAGTATAGATGATGTGATGAAGACAAGTGCAAAGCTCAGATAGGGAGACGAAGAAGAAGAGTGGTAGAAGGGAGAAGGAGACACGGCGCGAAGAGGCACTCTTCTTCTTCTTCTCCGTTCATCCAACTGACTCCGAGAAAGGGAAAGAGGAGAGACAGAAGGAGGATCGAGCCAAGAAGAAGAAGAAAGAAAAGGATCATAATGCTGTCCGGTAGTCGACAAGGAAGAAAGAGATGAAGACGCGAAAGTAGATGTGGAAGGGGTGAAAGACTTCTCTTCATACTTCGGGAGATAGAGGAAGTCCCTGTCTTGTCTAAATTCTCTTCCTCCCCTCTCTTCAAGAGCCGCTTCTACGGCTGGTAAGAGGAACTTCTTCTGGTCGTTGCTGACTCTGGGAAGCCCTCCACGGGAGAGAGGAAGCAAAGAAGAAGAAGAAGGGCGAAGGAGAGAATGCGAAAGAAGAGGAAAGGGACTTTTACGACCCCCATGACGAGGAGGAAGATCTGAAGAAAAGGCAGCGCGAGGAGTGTTGACATTAGGGTCATCTTCATAGACAGAAAAAGAGAAAGAAAAAGAAGAAGCGGGTCTCGAAGAAGAAAGAGAAGAAGCAGAGAGTCTTACCGCCGGTGGATGGGTTGCTGAAGAGGTCCTCTTGTCCTCTCCTTCTTCTTTCACTTGAACTTCTTCTTCTTCTTCTTGTCCTCCCAGTTTTCTTCCTTCTTTCCCTTCTTCTTTCCCTCTCCTTTCTTCTCTGTGAAGGAGTCGTTGTCTCTTCTTTTCTTCTTCGTCGTCGTCTCCTTCTTCGTTCTTCTTGTGCATGAGCTCCCTCATCTCTTCTTCTTTCTTCTTCTCGACCTGATCTTCTTCGTCGCCCGTCTTCGCTCTCTTCTCCGGATTCTCCACACTCTTCTTCTCTTCCTTAAGAGGGGATGAGAGAGAGGTCTCTTCTTCTTTTTCTTTCATCTTCTTCACCACCTCGTCTAGCAAAGCCAAAGAAGAAGAAGAAGACGAAGAGTAATTAGCTTCTTCTTCTTTGTCACCTTCGTCAGGTGGTCGCTCAAGAGAAGAAAGAAGATGACGGTAAGGAGGAGTCTTCTGCTTTAGCGAGCCTCTCTGGCGGTCACGATGGAGCGATGGTGGGACTTGCTCTTTTTCTTCTTCTTCTTCTTTTCCTTTGTATAGGAGGTCTTTCTCATCTTCTTTCTTTCTTATTACCTCGCTCTCCAGACTCTCTAAGACGTGTCTCCTCTTCTTGTCTTTCTGTTTCGTATGCGTCGCATCTAGAATTTCACGACTAGGAGGAGGAAGAGACATACGTCGGCGACTGCCTACTCTAGAGCGGCGGTATCGAACTCTCTTTCTTTTCACAGGTTGCTGTTCTCCTTCTCCTTCTTCTTCTTCTCCTTGCTTCTTCTCTCCCATCGCCGCCATGTTGCCGTTCTTCTTCTTCTTTCTCTTCGCCAGATTCCTCGAGGACTCTCCCTCTCTTCTTTCTTGCAAGGCCGGTAGAGCACCCCCTGTATTGGTAGAGGAATCTCGAAAAGGGACATTTTGATACGAAGACGAGAAAGAAGAAGAAGACGAAGAAGCAGGCGCTTTCATATGAGAAGCAACTCCTGGGAAAGATCTTAGAGATGTACTATCCACCCTCTTGGACCGTGGTCTCTTCGAATCGCCATTCTTCTCTTGTTCTTTTTCTTCTGCTTCTTCTCGCCGTCTTCTTCTTCTTTTCCCATTAGGATCTTCTTCACGAGGTAGGGACAGCGACGAGGAGGTCGCCGCCTTTTTCTTTCTCTGGTCTCGTGAAGAAGAAGGAGAGACAAACGTAGAAGAAGAAGAAGGAGAAGGAGAGAACTCCGGGTGTGGGGGGGAAGAGAAAGTACCTGCTGTCTCTATTCGAGAAGAAGAAGAAAGAGGGGGAGCAGAAGAAGAAGACCGAGGTGAAGGAAGAAGAATAAGAGCCGCTGGGGAAGGAGAGGGAGAGGGAGAAGAAAAGAAAGAAGAAGAAGTGGATGACAAGAGCATCTTCCGACGCGAGTCAGGTGTTTTGCTTCCCCATCCATTCTTCTCCAGAATCGATAAAATATCTGCATCTAAGTCATCATCTTCCTTCTCTTCTTCTTCTTCGAATCCCGCCCTCGCTTTTGGCTCTAGATCTATCTTACCTGGAGAGAGACCTTTCTTCTCTCGTCGCTCCTTCAGAGACGAAGAGGGAAAAGAAGAAGAGGATGGAGTGACGAGAGTATCCTCTTCATATTGATCTGAGAGAGGGTGGGAATACTCGGCAAGAGGAAAGAAAGGAGATGGATGTTTCAAGAGGTAAAGGGAGACAGCGACTTGTTTAACATTCTTTCTTTCTTCGTCTTCTCCGTCCTTGGTCTTCTCCCCATGGACTTCTTCTTTTCTCCCTCCTTCTTGCCCTGTCTCTTGTTCTCCTTCTCCTTCTTCTTCTTCTTCCTCTTCTTTCTCTTTTTGACTTTCTTCCTTCCGTCTGACTCTTTGGTCGGATGAGAGAGAAGAAGAATGCATACCAGAAGAGGAGGTCATGATTGATGTCTTCAGGTGTACATACACCCTGTTCTGCTCTTTTCTTTCTTACTCAAGTAGCTCACGAATCTTGCCACGTTCGTTTCATGACAAGAGAGTAAAGAAGAAAGAACGTGAGAAAGTTAGCTAAGATCAAAAAAGAGAAGAGGAAAGAGATAGGAAGACGAGAAGGAGAGAAGAAAAGGCGGAGATAGGGAAGAGAAAGAAGATAAGAAAGGAGGAGAGAGAAGCGAGTGACGAGGACTGGGTCATGCACCGATGAATGAAAGGAAGAAAGAGAGACAAGAGAGAAGGAGAAAGAACTTTCTCCCAACTCCTGACACCTGGAAACGCGAGGATAGACTTTCTTCTGTCGAAAGGGAGAGAAAAAGAAAGAAGCGGGTTATGGACGAAGAGAAAGAATGAAGAAACAGAAAGAAAAGAAGAAGAGGAGTGAATGAGTTGGGTAGTGTTGTCTCCAGAGAAAGAAGAGACAGAAAAGAGAGGGAGAGAAAAGGAAGACACGAAAGGGGGGAAATCGAGAGAATAAGAGATCTGCGATAAGAAAGAGAGCTTATGTATCACGAAGAGAATAAATGCCAGCCTCTTCTTTCTTTCTTTGTCTTTATCGAAGACCGGGAAGAAGAGACCATCTGGAGAAGCGCTTCACTTCTTCTTTTCGCCTGCATTCTCCCATTTTTAAAATGATCTTCTCCTCTTCATAAGCTCTTCGGACAAACCAAAGAAGAATGAACAAAACAAGAAAGAAGAGGAAGAGGAAATAGACAGGTAAATATACACCTGGACCTCTCGTCCTATCCGGAGAAGAGGTCGGGCTGGTAGCACCGGATGAGTTAAAAGAAATGCGGAAGCAATGCAGAAGAGAAAATTGGAGACCGAGAAGATAAAAAGGGAAAACGAAGAGAAGAAAGACCCAATGAAGTGAGTAGGGAGAAGAAATGTAGACATCTGACGAAAGAGAAAGACCGATCCAGGTAGGTAGGAGAACCTTATTCTTTCTTTTCTCCTTCCAGGTTTGTCGATTTTCCTTTCAGTCACGATGCGCATGACCGAAACATGGCTTCTTGCCTCCTTACTATGTCTTTGCATATAAATATAATTAGGATTTCTTCTCCGTCTCTTCCTTCCTTTTATCTTGGCTTCTCTTCCTCCACATAACCCACTCGCCGCACGCTCTTCTTTCTCTTCTCCTTCTCTTCTTTTCTTTCTCTCTCGCCTGTTTCTTCGTCTTCATCATTCAAATTTCTCCGGAAAGCGACCGCCCCCTCCTCGACCTCCTCCTCATTGACCATTATCATGAGGGTTCTCACTTAGTCTTGCCAGTCTCTCCCTACCAGCAGGAGGTTCCTCTCCACGACAGTAGTAGTGGTAGCCTCATCTCATTTCTAGCCACCGAAGCACCGGACCGAACCGAAAGCCTCCACTCCTCGTCACTGACCCGCCCCCCTTCCCTCCTACTACTTCTACCGCTATAGTTGAAATGAGCTCTCCGTTCTTCTTTTTCTTCTTTTCCTTTTTCTTCTCGTTTTTCTTCTTTTTCTTCTCTGGGTGTGGTCCTGTGGAGTTTGCAACGGAGAATGCCATGCAGACAAGAGAAAGTCAAGTTAGCTCACACATCACAAAAGTCTATTCGACAGTATCATCAGTCTTAGTCTTACTATGAAGCATCGAAGCACCCTTTCTAGGAGGAGAAGAAGAAGAGTATGCCTCCATCACGACCAGGTGGAGGACCCACCTTAGTATTGTGGATTCTATTCTAAAAGAAAAAGAAGAGAGAAGAGATTAATTCTGTATGTGCCTCTCTCTCTCTCGATCATCGGGGTTATCTAAGCGTTGTCATGATTTGAAACGAAACAGAGCGCTTTCCTAGAAGCTTTCTCGAGTTAGATAAGGGTCTTTCGATATCTCTTGAGCGAACCCACTGGATGGGTTTCTTATTATCAGTCAATCTACAGAAAGAAGCATCTCTCTTTCTCTCTCAAACTTCTCATTCATCGCGCTTTTTCTCAAGACGTTCTCTATGTCTACATCCTCTGGATGGACTACAGAAAGAAAGAGTTAAAAAGAAAGAGTTAGAAAGAGAAAGAGAGTTAGAAAGAAATCGTTTGGGTGTGGATAAAGTGGTTTGTATGTTGTGTGGCTTCATTCAGTGAGTCTAGCTAAAACTGTGAAGAAGGTCTTTAGGCTTAGAAGCCTGACTCTCGGGCCATCTATCTAGTCGAATTTCTCTATTCCGTCATTTTCTCATCTACTCCGATGCCGAGAATTCCACGAGAAAGGCGACGCAAAACCCTAAGAATTAGAAGGAAAGAAAGATGAAGACGTTGAAGGAATGGAGATCTTTCTCAAGTTCGTAGGTCGATCTCTCTCCTTTGTGGGAGATTTAGAAGAAGAGAAAGACAAGTTGCTATGTAAGAAACCCACCTTGACGTCGATAGATACGAAGAGATATATATCTATGTAAAGAGATACACATACAAGCATACAAGAGTCTACCTGCACACATAGGATACATAGAGAGATATATAGGAGATAGTCAAGAGAGAGAGAGATCAGATAGCTAGGTAGAAAGCTAGATAGATAGGGAAGAGAGGTAGCGAGATATTCATAGGGAAGAGAGGTAGTAGATATGGATACGTAAGAGAGGTAGATATATGGATAGGTGAGAGTCATAGATATATAGATAGGTAGGAGAAATAGATATATAGATACGTAAGAAAGACAGATTAGATCGAGATCGAAACGGGATAGCTAGCTAGCTCCTGTTTGTTTCCTTTTTGGTGTGCATGCATTTATTCAGTCTGTCTTGGGAGGTCTCCCCCCCCCTACTTGTACTGATAGATTCCTTTCCTTATTCACACGTCGATCTCTCTCTCTCTTTCTTAATCAATCAAGGGTGTTCGCCCGGGTCTTCTCCGAGGATCCATCCGTTCCATACATATAGAGATGTATATCTAGAGAATTGTATACGTTACACGTTATAAAACACATGTATATGAGGAACGTATATATACATAGATATATATATATGAACTCATGTGTATAGAGAGAAGAAGGAAGAGATAGAATCGTAGAGTTAGGACGGTGTATGAAACGTCAGAAGATTCCATAAGAAAAGAAATGTGGCTATACTTCAAATTCAAACAGACCGATCTCTCTCTCTCTCTCTTGGAGGAGAATACCCAAGGCCGGCTCGAATCTAGTGCAAATAAGGTGGAAGAAAGACCTAGGTCTTCTTCCTCTACCCATTCTCCCCTCTTCTCTCTCTCCTCTCTTTAATCCATGCATCTATCTGTCTATCTATTTATCTTTAATCCAGCTATCTATCTATGTGGGGTCGATCTATCTTTAGTCTATCTTTCTATCTCTCTGTCTATCTTTCTATCTGTCTGTCTGTCCCTTAGGTGATTTGTGCCGTTCTTCGTGTGCGCCTTGGCACCTACCAGTGAGAGATTGAAAGATAAATTTAATCCTCACTTCATACTACCACGACGAGAAAGAAAAAGATAGGAAGAAAGAGTGAGAAAGAAAGAAAGAGATCGAAGAGAAACCTCTGAAGAGAAGATTTTCCTTCCCTCCTAGATCTGAGTCTTCTCCATGACTCTATTCCGACACACAGATTGATGGAAGAACGGAAGAAAGAATAAATCTTTCTTCTTTCTTTCTAACCTGTCTTTCTATCTGTTTCTCCTCTCTTTCTATCTCTTCAACAAGCTTTCTTGGGCCTTCCCACTTCTTCCTTTTCTTTAAGTTGTTCCTCGCTTGCTTTCGATCGATCCTTTTTCTCTCCCGCAATTTGTGCAGGCACCACCAGAGAATCAAGAGAGAATGAAAGAAAGAAGAGAGACAGAAGAAGAGAAAGAAAGTTAAAGAAAAAAAGAGAGAAAGAGACAGAGAGAAGTCTAAAGGAATATGTTTGGTACGTCTGAATGAAAAGCTCACCCCTCTTGTTTCGATCAATTCTTTTCTTTCTTTCTCTCTCTCTCTCTCTCTTTCCCTCCTCGTCTTCTTCTTCTTACACTCTCGCGCAAATCAGATCAAGAAAGAAAAGAAAGACAGAAACCGACCGCACATAGACATCTATAGACATGCATAGACATACATATGTTCCACACACACACATCTATAGACATATAAACATATAGACAACAAGTGTAGACATAGACATATACCTCCGGATAGTCGAATATGAAAGAAACGTCCGGGATAGTCAGAGTAGATTTCTATGAACAAAGAAAGAAAGAAAGAAGACAGCGAGTAGAGAGGGTAGATGAAGATGAAAAAGAAGAAGTAGCTATCTTCTTTCCTCAAATTTTTGAACAGGTAGGCAAATCAGAGGCATATTGCAAACCGAAAGAAGAGAGAGAGAGAGATAGAAGAAGTAGACGAACACGCCAGAGAGAGAGAGAATAGAGAAGATTGATAAGATATTCATGAATGGTTTGCGTCTGTTCTTTCGCTTCATCTTATAAAACGTGTAAAAAGTAGAAGAAGAAGATCACTTTGAAATTCGTTTGTAGCCGCTAGTTGTCCGGGTGTATATACACCTGGCCACCGGGTAGGTTGAGAAAGACGATACCTCTGAATGCAAAAAGAAGGAAACAACGGAGAGTCAAAACAGACGAGAGAAACATTATTCTTTCACAAAAGAAAAGAAAGATGAAAAGAGAAAGAAACGAAAACCGTGGATAAAAATCTCCAAGAAATGAGAGGAAAAAAAGAGAGATAAGAAGCAAAGAAAAGGATACAAAGATGAAATACATGAACAAAGAAAAAGAAGAAGAAGAGTGTTCTGTTTGTATATACCATTAGAAGGAGAGAGAATGATAGAACGTCTTTACGTTACTGAAGTGGAACGAAAGGACTGCATATCCGGAAAATAGAAAAGTAAGAGGCTCTTCATTTCTATAAACGGAAAGAAAGAAGCGAGAAAGGAGAAGAAGAAGAAGAAAGAGCTAAGGAGTCCGGGCGGTGGATATGGTTCGTCTCATTCTTTAGCAAACAGAGAGAGAAGAAGAAGAAGAGCAAGAGAGAAATCTTCTGGAAAGGAAGTTACTCTCTGTTTCTGGTGTATATACACCGTAGGAAAGGAAGAAGAGCACTTGCACTTATTCTTTGCTCTTTTTCTACGAAACAAGCAATCCAAGAAGAGAATATACGGCTCCTGCCCTAGCAAGGTCAATCTCTATCTACTATCTCTCTACTCCGTCTACAAGTCTAAAAAGAGACCCGAAGAAGAGTAAGAAGCATACGAAAGATAAAGAGAGAGATTTCACATGGTGCACATACACCTGAAGGAGAAGAGGAAGAAGAGATAGATGAGAACGTCGAAAGGAAGCGTGACTGCCTGTCTGAATTTGATCGATCTCTCTATTTCTCATCTATAAAGACAACAACAGATAGTAAGAGTAGATTCATTTCTCACTTGTATGCATTTGCAAGTCTCAAGACAAGCTTTTTCTTTTTCTCTTTTAACCTTTCTTCTTCTCCTTTTGCATGCAACAGATCTTCCTTCTGTCCCCCTGTTGTTCTTTTCTCTTTCTGTTGAATCCCTTCAACTTGCTTCTCTTCTTTTCCGTGTCGTTTCTCATTCTCTGGAAGAAGAGGTTTGAAGAGAAGCCCTTTCCTATAGAAAGCGTCTAAAATGTCCACAAGGTCATCCAGTGAAGAATAAGACACACGAAAAGATACAGAAGAAGAAGAAGAGGTGAATAAGGGAGCGGAAAGGATAGAAGACGCAGGTGACGCAGTAGTACGAGCTGTAAGCTTTTCAATCGAAAGAAGTTTCGCTTTCTTCATTTCCACCTAGATGAAAAAAGAAAGAAAAAAAGGAGAGAGAAAGAGATGAGAAAGAAAGAAAGAAATGAGACAGAAAGAAAGAGAGAGAGAAAGATATGAAGAGAAACCGGAGTGTATATACAGCACACCACCGTAGGGTAGAAGAAACAACTGGACCTTTCTCTCTCTCTCTTTTGCTCTTTCTCTTTCTTTGCTTTCTTTCTTTCTTTCTGTCTTTCTTTCTTTCTCTCTTTGTGGAGTGAATACATTTGGAAAGCCTTCAGCAGGCCTTTGAAGAAAACAGAAAGAAGAAGAAGGTTAGCCGGGCTTCTCCTCTTCTCTCTTTTCTTCTCTTGCTTTCTCTTCTCTTTCGTTGTGTCTCTAGGGAAAAGCATAAACTACTAAGAGAAGAAGAGAGAGAGAAGAGAGAGAGAGAGGAATAAAGTTGTCTAAAATTCTTACGTTTAGCTTCTCTTCAAATTCATTTTGCGTTAAGAACGGACGAAACAAAGAGGGCGATGCTTCTTCTTCTTCTTCTCGCTCTTGGTCCTTCCCTTTCTTCTTCTTCTTCTTTACTTCTTCTTTTTCTCTTGTGGGCCAAGTCGATGGATTTCTTGGTGGAGGAGGAGGAAGTCTCTGAAGAAAAGAAGAAAAGAAACAAGAAGGAAGAAAGAAAGAAATAGCTGATACATCGATTGAAGATAGATAGATAG
>NW_027157338.1:19270-19450 GCF_002600585.1 Cystoisospora suis
ATAAAACAGACAGAAGGACTTCCGTAGAGAGAGAGAAAGCAGGATGAAGTAAGTAATAGGAAGAAGAGACAGAGAGCAGCCTGCCTCTTCAGAGTTAATGAGAGGAGGGGTTGATACGAGATTAGTAGGGTGTATATACACACACTGTCCTGCCATTCTTCAATAGAAGAATCGAAGAGA
>NW_027157339.1:0-392 GCF_002600585.1 Cystoisospora suis
GTTCAGCGGGGGACGGAAGGATTAAAACTAAGGGGGCTTCGGAGAATTCGGGAGAGAATCTCAAGGTACGATCACGAAGACACGCGGGCCAAACAGGCCTGATTCAACAATGTAGGCGGAACGAATCCTTAGGAAATGAGAGTCGAGCCATCCAGGGGCTAAGAGGGAGACCAATCAGCCATCGTTCAAGGGAGGAGAGGGGCAAAATCATAAGACGAAGGTACCTGAAACAAACACACACCAACACAACCAAACCGAAAAGGGTAAAGGGAGGAAAGCGAGAGGAGCAAAGCAAAAAGGCGGAAGAGAAGAAGAAAACAAGAAAGTTAACTAATAAACTAAAAAAGAGCGTAGCGAAATTAAGAAAAGCTAAACTAAGGAAGAAGAAAAAT
>NW_027157339.1:665-852 GCF_002600585.1 Cystoisospora suis
AGGAGGAAATTCCGAAGATATGGGGAACTCAGGGCAAGCTGGAAGAGACAAATTGGGGGGATCCGCAACCTCGGAGGGGGGGACTCCAAACAAAGACGAAGAAATCCGGAAGGAGAAGCCAGGAGAAGGCGCAATCGAAGGAGAAAAGGCTCAACCAAGGGAGCCAGCCAGCGGGAGCCACCACGGA
>NW_027157340.1:0-363 GCF_002600585.1 Cystoisospora suis
AAAACAAAGTCGCGAGGACGCGAAGGTTTTGGAAACTTCGGGACGCCACGAAAGGAAAGGCAAACCAAATCCCCAAGGAGGGGAAAAATCAGCGGTACTGGGTTCAGCGGGGGACGGAAAGATTAAAACTAAGGGGGCTTCGGAGAATTCGGGAGAGAATCTCAAGGTACGATCACGAAGACACGCGGGCCAAACAGGCCTGATTCAGCAATGTAGGCAGAACGAATCCTTAGGAAATAAGAGTCGGGCCATCCGGGGGCTAAGAGGGAGACCAATCAGCCATCTTTCAGGGAAGGAGAGGGGCAAAATCATAAGACGACGGTACCTGAAACAAACACACACCAACACAACCAAACAAAGAAA
>NW_027157341.1:0-308 GCF_002600585.1 Cystoisospora suis
AAAGCAGAAGTTCGAGGCGGAGCGCCTCGGAAAACAAAGTCGCGATGACGCGAAGGTTTTGGAAACTTCGGGACGCCACGAAAGAAAAGGCAAACCAAATCCCCAAGGAGGGGAAAAATCAGCGGTACTGGGTTCAGCGGGGGACGGAAAGATTAAAACTAAGGGGGCTTCGGAGAATTCGGGAGAGAATCTCAAGGTACGATCACGAAGACACGCGGGCCAAACCGGCCTGATTCCGCAATGTAAGCAGAACGAATCCTTAGGAAATTAGAGTCGAGCCATCCGGGGGCTAAGAGGGAGACCAATCA
>NW_027157342.1:0-339 GCF_002600585.1 Cystoisospora suis
AAAACAAAGTCGCGAGGACGCGGGAGTTTCGGCAACTCCGGGACGCCACGAAAGAAAAGGCAAACAAAATCCCCAAGTAGGGGAAGAACCAGCGGTACTGGGTTCATCAGGGGACGGAAGGATTAAAAACAAGGGTGCTTCGGAGAATTCGGGAAAAAATCCCAAGGTACAAGCACGAAGACACGCGGGCCAAACAGGCCTGATTCAGCAATGTAGGCAGAACGAATCCTTAGGAAATAAGAGTCGGGCCATTCGGGGGCTAAGAGGGAGACCAATCAGCCATCTTTCAGGGAAGGAGAGGGGCAATGTCAGGATTTTGCAATTCTGCCTCGATCGCTA
>NW_027157343.1:0-201 GCF_002600585.1 Cystoisospora suis
TTGCCGGCTCGGTTCACCGGCGAGTGAGCTGGTCCCCGTTGAGCCGTTGCGGTCTCCCGGGTCCGAGGTGTCGTTCCCATGCGTGTTTCTCTATTCTTTTCGTACCTACTGTGGATCAATGGATAGCAAATGTGTTTTGCTTTCCATTGATACCTATTTTGTCTAGGAAGCGTGCAGTTTTCTCTACCGGACTGCCTTCTG
>NW_027157343.1:675-842 GCF_002600585.1 Cystoisospora suis
TTGATGCGGGGTTCTAATAGGTCCTGAAATCTCAAAAGGTGCCTAACGCACCTCGAATTATCTCTCTACGTGGCCTGGTCGCTGAGATCGACCAGATTCGTGCTTCGCTATGCGCGAGTTGCGGGGTAAACGGCGCCTGCGCCGGCCCGCTACCGCTTCGGTGCAAA
>NW_027157344.1:0-160 GCF_002600585.1 Cystoisospora suis
CGCACATCAAGCGCAGAAGCGGCAGGAACGACAAGTAGACCAGACGGAGTTCCCAGAGGCCGCACTAGGCGGACTAACAATCGAGAGACGGGCTCAACAGGAGTATATCCCGAGACGGATAGCCCCGGAGAAGGCGAACTCGCAACACCAGATCGATGAG
>NW_027157344.1:683-872 GCF_002600585.1 Cystoisospora suis
CTCACCCGCGCGGCCACGCCGAGTAGCAGGGCGGCCACGCCAGGCACACACTAGATCAGTAAGGCTCCTAGGGGAGCCTAATAACATTGATAAGAATAGTAGAACCAAGCCAGAGCCTTGAAGCTCGGGAAAGATCAAGAAAACGGATAAATAAGAGAAGGGCCAGACATTGGCCAAACGCCAAGAGCG
>NW_027157345.1:0-5706 GCF_002600585.1 Cystoisospora suis
CCGACATGGACCTGCTGTGTTGCCACACCACCCGGGGGCAACTGACCCTGATCAGCACCGCCAACGTCCGACAGCGGAGATGCTTGTAGGTCACCAGCTGCCGGCCTCCCTGGATCCGCCACGCTTACTGTGGCAGTGCCAAATCCCGGGGCTACCGACAAAAGCACACCTGAATCCGTCTTTCCACTGGTACCTGCTTCCCGAGAATCGCTCCCCCCGATGTCTGGCATTGCGACTCCGCACTCTCCAACTCCCGCGCCAATCGCTGAACTCTGTTTGCTACCGGCAGCGCTACCGCTTTCGCTGCTAGACGCGCCTTCTGAGGGCACCGGTCCCTCACCCGCAGAACGTCCCGCTACACCTTCAGCATCGGGCCTCACATCGCGACGGAGTGCCTCACTCTCTGATGTTGGTCGGTCAGGTTCTACCTTTACTGCAGCGATAGCAGCGGCCAGGGCTGCGGCCTCCGCTGTTGTGCTTACGCTAGGAGACGACGGAGAAAAGGAAAAAGACGATGATGCAAAAGCAGGAGCTGCAGCGACACTTCCCGCTACCGAGCCGAAGTGCGTATCGAAAGACGCACCAGCACTGCTAAGCCACGATGGATGCTGGGGGGCTGCAGACAAAAAGGCATGGCTATGAGGATGAGGGGAAAAGTGCGAGGAAATCAAGCCGGTAGAATGGGGAGAGACAGTTGCGGTTATAGCGCCAGAAGAGAGATCGGACGGAGCTGCCGCTGGCGCATTCCCCGCCGAGGTGCCCAGAAGAAGAGGCGACGTTGTAAGCGGAAGCAAAGTGGAATTCGAGGAGTGCTGCTGCCGAAGTTGGTGTAGCTGCTGCAGCTGTTGATGCTGCAGAGAAACGTTTGAAGACGCCGTGGTAGAAGCAGACCCTAGGGTCAACAAAGGAGTGGCACCGTGTGTCTGGAAAGAGAACACGGCAGGATGCAGGTGCTGCGGCGTGCTGCTGGTAACCGCCGCCCCCGAAAGAGAGTGAACCAGCAGAGTGTTCTGCGGAGATGGTCCTGCACTTTGTGCCCCGTCCTCCTCTTCCAGACCAGGCGGCCGGCGGCCACCACCTGACGACGACAGCCCTGCCGGAGCGGCTGCCGTGGACAGACCGCCACCCGCATCCACTCCCTGCAGATGCCGAAATGAAATTGTTGCTGACCGGGGATGAGACGTAGAAAGCTGAGGAGCCCCTCCACCACCCACTACACTCGGCCTTGTCTCTTGCAAAAGAGTGTGGGAAGGCACCGAGACCGCCATCGAATCGGACGAAAGAGCATGAAAAATCCTCGGCGCTTCCCCTGTTGACGCAACAAGGGAAACACTGGACCCCTTCAGAGAAGAAGGAGCATCAACAGGGTCGCCCTGTGGCTTTTCTGCTGATACATATTCCATTAGGGAAAGTTGCCGCGGTCTATCTGGGGTGAACAATGGTGGTTTGGGACAGAACGAAGGCCGAAGCTACACCGCCACATGACAGGGGACGAAGAACGTGCACTGCGAACAATACCCGCGGCGATCTCTCCAGCCACAATGTCCATCTCCAGAAAAAAACCCACCAGGTAAAGATTCGAGAACGCAACGACAAGTTACAGTATGCCTTCTCCCGAAGTCGAGGTTCAACACTGGTAGACAAAAAGCAAAAATTCGAAACCGGAGATTCACAGCGGCGCTGAAGTCTGTTTGCAAGTGCAATGTGACGGCTGCCGTCCGTCGACATACCTGATCCACAAAAGAAACCGGTACCTCCGTGGCGCCAACGAGGAACAGGACTGGAGAACTAAGAGGCACTGGGAAGGGGCGCTTCGGAGCGGATCTGCCTTTGTGCATAGCCGCTGCTAACCATTCGCACACTCGTACAGTCAAGAACCCCCAGGACTGGCCCCGAGTATTTCCGCCCCACGACCACGACACACCTGTCTCATTAACTGCTTTTATCTATCCCTTCTCGCGCTTACGGGAAGCTACCGTGGCGGCAACAAGCGATAACTTTCCGGAACATGTCGGCCACCGAAACGCATATGCCGCACGGCCAACTTCGGCAGTACCATGGTTGGGGTTTCATCAATACAATAGCTGCATTATCAGATCGCAGTGACTTCTCTGTGGCACTACGACCTGGAGAACAGCGCGCGATAGTAACTACTTATTCTTGCCTTGACCGCGCCGCAGTCAAAACACATGAACTGCGCCCCTAGAACACAGACCTCGTCTCGGGAGCGCAAGAAGGGCGGCGTGAAAGGACTCAAAGAAGTCAGCTGCAGTGCAGAGACTCCCCGAAAATAGAGCTTGCTCCTGTGTGCTCCCCGCGGTGCTCTAGACGACTACTCCTTCCCCCACCTCCACTCCTAAACCGTCTGCTTACTTGGGAGCACAACTTCCAGCTCCAGAAGCAGGCGTGTCTGACAACTGGCTAGACTGTAGCGGTGAAGCAGAAAGCGCGCCAGAGCACATGCAAACAAAAGTGCTGAACACCGTCCGTAGGAAGAAAGCAGTCGACGCAGACAGAGCAGGTGAAGCTACGCAGTATGATCCAAGCTGGAGAAAAGCAGGTCCCCGGAGATGAAAGAAAAGGCAGAAAACGGACACGCAGGGCAGCTAAGAACGGATGAGAATACCACGCACGGGAAATAAGAATGGCATGGAAAGATAGAAAACGAAAAAGAGGCAAGGGGTTTGAAATCCCGTTTCCACAACAAAGCGGATCCCGCCTATCTGAATGACGGAAAACAGCGGCTCCACAAAAATCGTGCGCGACGACAAACACGCATAATTTCTCCTTCAACGGCCCGTCCTTTCGACTCCCGCCCTTCCGTTCCGCCTGCCACAAAAGAGAAGGGAGTAAGCTTCGCCCTGCTGGGCGACCACGCTGGAAAACCCGAAAGCAGTTGAGAAGAGTACGAACGTTCTTTGCAACCGTGCCCGTACGCAATACGGCTTACGTGAGATTATTCCTTCACAAGCAAGCTTTCCTTTATGTATAGAACGAAACTGCGCAGAACTTTATTTTGGGTGCCTCTCCACCCCGTGCAATAAAAGAGAAGCCCACCGTCTCCTGTCCTCCACGAGCCGCTCCGAGGTGCCACGTGGCAGCGTCACGCGCGCGTCACCAGCACGTCACCGTGCCACTCGCACCGCAACGTCATTCTTTTTAGCCCGACCCTGAGGTTCCCCCACCACAGAAGTGTTTCAGCTGTGGAGCGCACGCGCCACACGCGTGTGTGTGTGGCGCGTGCGCTCCTTTTGTTCCTGACGTACTAAGTCGCCGGGTCTCTTCCCACTTTCATGTATCAATGCGACGTCCGCATTTCATCGCCGGTAGACAGGTTATTTGAGCGACCGCGTTTTACAAAAGTCGGTCGCTTAGCCTGTAGTCTGCGCGTAAGCTCCCTCTGTTCCGAACGCACCAAGGCGCCGGGTCTGTTCCCACTTTCTGTACCCTGGGTGCGTTCACATTGCATAGACTGTATACAGATGACGCTGAGGCACCGGTGACTGGTCTGAACTGTCCACCCGTTAGCCCCAAATTCACCGCTGCGCGTCGTTGTGCCGCCTGTAGCGGTGGGAACCATCTCTTAGAAAGTCCGTTCCTGTCTTCCACATGCCGACAACTCTCACAGACAGCACTCCCAGCAATGTCGCGGACCCGTCGGGGGCGGCAGTTCTCCGCACGGCACAGCACGCAACGAACCAGGAACACAGCACACCACTCACCACACCAGACCTGTCGTTCTTCCAGCAGCCACTAAGGGCACGGCGCGAGGCACGTCACAGGCGTCGCCGCCTCGCGGGCGGCCTTCTGACCAACTGCGGTGTCATGTCAGCTGTCGTATTGCAACTCTCCCATGTCCTTCGAGCCCCCGCATTCTCCGCTTTCACAGAATACTAGTACCCCGTTGCGCCATCCCACTTTTGAGCTGGTGGGACTGTACAATCCCTTCTACGGCGTACGGACGTGCCTGATGGCCCGTCCGACCGCCGAGGCGAGTCACGGGCACCGCGGGACCCTGCCCCGGTAGACTGTCGAAGCTGTCCTCCATTAGGCAGTGCACGCTGGTAAAAACGCAACATTTAACGCACAGTGCGAGCGCATTGACTACGGAGAGTCTACGATGGACGCAAGATTACTAAGACGCAGTACCGCACACGGTCTCGACCCGGCGTCCCGATCAGCCTCTCGCCTAGGCCGTGCGGCGGCAGCAGGCGAGCAGAGACAGAGTAGGTCGCCGGCCTCCAGGACCCCGTGTAGACGGCTGACACGCCGGGGGGCACAGATAATACCGCCTCGGGCAGGCCTGTGGCGCGCCGCAACCACAACAAAAGGAAGCAAAATCAGTGTGGCAAAAATAGTGTTGCCACTGTTCGACATGGTTCTGCTGCTATAGAGTAAATGTGACGCCCGCGTTGTAGTCCGCGCTACGGCCGCGGGAAGACGGTGGACCTGAGGAACCGCTGCACGGGCTACGGTCGTCGCCGGGGGCCCTACCGCGACGGCGTGAGGGAGACGCCGCTCGGCGCCGTAGGCTATTAGGAGAGAAGGCGTTGAGTTGTCTTTTATTTATTACCGTGTTAGGTGACGGAAAGCGCGGCCGCCGTTGCAATCCAGAGCACCGGCGAACCTTCGCGCACTGCATCAGCTGCGGCGGCAGCACAAACGGTGCCGTGAGGTGAGATACCTTTGTAGGGGCAATAATTTTTCCGGTGCCTGATCGGCACGGTGGCTGATCTGGATATTTCGTGGTTCTGCGTCGGTTGTTTGACGGTGGCTCTGTATAGTGTGACGTCCGAGGAGAATATCCCCGCTGCTCCGTACCGCTTCTTCGCGTCTCATTTTCAGGAAGATACCCGGTCACGATTCTGCCCGTGGCCCATCTCCGGGGTTCTTCAGGAAATTCACCAGGCTGCGCAACCACTGCCTGACGTCACTAAGGGGTCAGCACAGCCCAGTTTCGCGGATCAGGATGTCCCGCTTGTGCCTGTCATTTCCGCCCGTCACGCGCAGCCGAGTTCCTTGCCTCTATGGAAAACGGGTCACGCTCCGCGGGATCAGCATCTTCGGGCGGAGGCCCCACCAGCTATCGGCGAGGCAGTTTGGAGCCCGCGACGAACTTGCAGGGTTTCAAGGAGCTTCGCCTCTTGCCTAACGACGATGACGATGAACGTCTTCCGGACAAAGTGGGCCTAGAAAAGTGGTTCGAGGACTTCTAGGGCGCGTGCTGGCGAGGTCGTGGGAACGGTGCCATCCACCAGTCCTGGTGACCAACTTCTCCAGGCTACCACATGCCCGCCACCACATCAACGGTATTCTCACGGCTCTCAGCCGCGATAGGCCGCCCCGCAAGCATTTCGAACATGTCAAGTCCGGGAAAACATGTTACTGGAGCAGCCGGACGGCTGCTCAACTGTGGCACACTTCGACCAGGCAGTGGCCCTGAGTGCGGGAGAGAGGAAGGCACTTTTCTTGCAGAGGCGTAGCAACCGTCTGTGGACCAACTACGAGATGGCCAGAATACGGAAGCGAAGGCCACACCACAGAAGGTGATGCCGTGGCTGACGGAGTACTTTCTCACCTTGCTATGTAGTTGGGGGCTCAAGTCTATCACCAGAACGGGCATTCTTCCCTGCGCGTTGTCAGGATTTTGCAATCCTGCCTCGATCGCCACTAAATAGTGGCCTATTTTTACCAGAATGGCGATCG
>NW_027157346.1:0-265 GCF_002600585.1 Cystoisospora suis
AGGGCCGCTAGAGCAGCCTAACGACCAGGAAGTGCCGACAGGGGGTTAGACCCAGATTACCCCGGCTGCGACACCTGCGCCTAGATCGACCAGAGGACGGAATTGCGAGAAGGAAGAGGTTCCAGCCGAAGCATCAAGCGCGGTTAGGGAAAACAACCCTGAGGAAGCCCGCGGAGACGGAGAGAGGCGCGTCAGGCGTTAGGACCGCCTAGGACATTAAGATCGCACGCCGTGGCGAGGCCGCCCAAGAAGAGACAGAGCGTCC
>NW_027157347.1:0-407 GCF_002600585.1 Cystoisospora suis
GTCCCCTCGGAGCTAGCGCGGCCCGAATAATAGCCGCCAGCCTAGCCTGAAGCCAACCCGGAAGCGTAGATTCGGGAAGAAGTTGGAACGGCGCAAGTTGTCCGAATTGCAGGCCAGCCATAGGCATGACGGACCCTAAGGGAGTCACGGAGGGCTGCTAGAGCAGCCTAACGACCAGGAAGCACCAAGAGGGAGTTAAACCCAGATTACCCCGGACGCGACACATGTGCCTAGATTGGCAAGAGGACGGAATTGCGGGAAGGAAGAGGTTCCAGCCGAAGCATCAAGCGCGGTTAGGGAAAACAACCCTGAGGAAGCCCGCGGAGACGGAGAGAGGCGCGTCAGGCGTTAGGACCGCCTAGGACATTGAGATCGCACGCCGTGGCGAGGCTGTCCAAGAAGAGACA
>NW_027157348.1:0-212 GCF_002600585.1 Cystoisospora suis
TTCTTCTTCCCACAATCGTGCATTAACCATTGAGAAAGAAAGTCGTCCGGGCTGGGTGGTCCCCCCGGTAACGACAAAACACCCCAGGCTGTTCCTAAACCTTTTTGAGTTCTGACGGTAACCGGGCACTTCCCATGGTGCCTCCTGTTCCAAATCCTCTCGGACTCTCTTCAGGGGCCGAGCTATCCCTTCGATCCAAGGCCTCATAATAG
>NW_027157349.1:0-274 GCF_002600585.1 Cystoisospora suis
AAGGTAACCGGGCACTTCCCATGGTGTCTCCTGTTCCCAAACCTCTCGGACTCTCTTCGGAGGCCGAGCTATCCCTTCGATCCAAGGCCTCATAATAGTCAGTTTAGCGTAATCCTCCTCCGTCACACCCGATTCGGACTCCCAATCACGACACTCGGCTCCTTCCGTTGGCCCTTTCTTCTTTTCCGCTCCCTGACGAACTTTAGGAAGTGCCTCACTAGTCACTTCCCCTTGGATGAAATCCTCCCAACTCCCCTCTCTCGGGTTCTCCCGA
>NW_027157350.1:0-316 GCF_002600585.1 Cystoisospora suis
ATAGTCAGTTTAGCGTAATCCTCCTCCGTCACACCCAAATCGGACTCCCAATCACAGCGCTCAGCTCCTTCCGTTGGCCCTTTCTTCTTTTCCGCTCTCTGACAATCTTTAGGAAGTTCCTCCCTGGTCACTTCCTCTTGAATAAAAACTTCCCAACTCCCTTCTCTCGGGTTCTCCCGAACTTCGACTCGATCAAAGGTAAGGTCCTTAGCGTATCTTGTCGAATCCTTTAAAACACTAGATTCTAGTCCCGTTCTGACGACCGGTTGCCCTCCTTCCGTCACTCTCCAGAGCCGTTGGAGGTCTCCCTTAATCA
>NW_027157351.1:0-969 GCF_002600585.1 Cystoisospora suis
CCCGGTCCGTGGCTCCACATGACACCGGTCGCTTCCGGGCAGGAAAAGACGGAGCGCCCTTGCTGCACACACTTCGGGCAACTGTTGCGCCTTTCGTCATCAGCAGGGATGTAATCGTGGCACCACTGACAACCAGCAAATTATGGTCCGAACTCTTACAATGGAAGCACGTGGTATCCTTGGCCTGTCTGCGCCGTTGCCTGGTGGGGAGAAGAGGGCGGCGTCGGACCGGAGTTCCGGGAGCACCGAACTGGCTCCTTCTCGCGAGGTGCGCAATTGCGTTCAGCATCTTCTGGGTCTCCGTTGCGACCCATTTCGCCGGCTGGCCTATCGGTGCCGGCCCGAGCAATTTTATCAGCGGCTTGCGCCTCCTTTCTGGGCGTTCCAGGCCATCGTCTACCGTATCATCTACGGCACCTGCGATCACATAGCCAGCGACTAGTGGGTTCGGTGCTTCGAAGGCTGCAGCCCGCTGCGCGTACCTAGCGAGCAGCTGGCTTTGACCTTCCGCGACAAAGACACTTAGCGGTGGAATTCCCGCCCTTGTGGCGGATTTTAGCGCCCGGCTATACAATAATGTAATAAAATATTCCGTCAGAGCGGGCATCGCCTTTGGCGGTGCAGCCTTGGGAACCCGAACCCTGACCACCTCGTAGTGAGTCCACACACGGTTGATGTGCCTTCGCAGGACCAGGCCCTTTTTTCCGCCCGGCCTCAAAGCCATCACTTGGTTGAATCAGGCCACGGTCGAATAACAGTCCGGCTGCTCTAGTAGCAAGTTGTCCCGAACTTCGACGTACTTCTCGAACCGGTTCAAGTGCGGCCGGCGGCGGCTGAAGGCGGTGAGACAGCTGTTGATGTGGTGGCGGGCATGGGCTGTCGCCTGAAGAAGAAGTTGGTTCAGCCACAAGAACTGGTCGCTGGCACCGTTCCCATGCCCTCGCCAACTGTCACGGTTCTCAAGGTTCA
>NW_027157351.1:1305-1596 GCF_002600585.1 Cystoisospora suis
CTTCAAGTGCACACGCTGGTCCCCATCGGACTTCAAATGCACATACTGGTCCCCACCGGACTTTGAATGCACACACCGGTTTCTACCGGACTTCGAATACACACATTGTTGCGGCCATACTGACCTCTTACGTATTCTACGTGTTGACCCTTCGCTTTTTATTATGCAAGAGATCCTAGAAACTCCCTAAATTACCTTTTTTTAGGCTATTGGAACCCACTATGGTGTTATCGAACTAACTTGGACTTCACTTCTATCACTAGCTTACTTGAAAAAGAGAACCTAATGGCT
>NW_027157352.1:0-213 GCF_002600585.1 Cystoisospora suis
CTACTGGTCCGGCCGGTCCGGCCCCGGCCCGTTCACTGGTCGCCCCGGCCTTTAAGGCCCACACACACCGGTCTCCACCGGACTTCAAGAGCACACTCCGGTTTTAATCGGACTTCAAGTGCACACGCTGGTCCCCACCGGACTTCAAATGCACACACTGGTCCCCACCGGACTTCAAATGCACACACTGGTCCCCACCGGACTTCAAATGCA
>NW_027157352.1:728-916 GCF_002600585.1 Cystoisospora suis
TTAAACCACTTAACATGTGTAATGGGATCCTCCCGATGCTTGAAGATCCCCTGGACTTCATACTCGTTTCCCTGTATGGCTAGTTGGGAACTGGTAGCACTTCTGAACTCCGATAACCCACCTAACCACGGTTTTAACAATGATACGTGAAACACAGGATGCATGAGCATGGACGGTGGTAACTTTAA
>NW_027157353.1:0-226 GCF_002600585.1 Cystoisospora suis
AAGTTCGACCGTCTCTGGGTCTCTCTCCGGTTCTTTCCACGGTTCATTTCTCTCCCAAATCTTATCCTGACCCCCTTTTCTCACTTCTACTAGCCGCTCCTCCATCAATCTCCCTTTTCTGAAGTCCAAAGCGGACTTCGGTGGACTTTTCCTTACTATTTGGTACCGTCTCCCTTCTTCTTCCTCACTCCCGACCATTTCCTGAGTCACCCCCGGTTCACTTTCA
>NW_027157354.1:0-221 GCF_002600585.1 Cystoisospora suis
CCATCTTCCTTCGTAAGTTCGACCGTCTCTGGGTCTCTCTCCGGTTCTTTCAACGGTTCATTTCTCCCCCAAATCTTATCCTGATCCCCTTTTCTCACTTCTACTAGCCGCTCCTCCATCAATCTTCCTTTTCTGAAGTCCAAAACGGACTTCGGTGGACTTTTCCTTACTATTTGGTACCATCTCCCTTCTTCTTCCTCACTCCCGACCATTTCCTGAGT
>NW_027157355.1:0-430 GCF_002600585.1 Cystoisospora suis
ACATGTACGGAGATGCGGATAGGATTCATGTGTAAAGATGCTGTTAGGGGGGAGAAGGAGAGAAACAAAGAAGAGAAGGAGAAGAAGAAGAAGAGACACATAGGTGAAGAGATTTCTTTGAAAGTGTAGAGACACTCCAAATGCTGCGATTCTTTTCTCTCGCCACCTAGATAAGTAAACAGTGAAGGAGAAGAAGAAGAAGACGTACGAATGGACAATTTCCTTCTTCTTCTTCTTTTCACTAAAGAAAGAAAAGCATTGACAGGATCTTAGAACTATTTCTTTTTCTTCTTCCTGCATTCCTCACTTCTTTCTTTCTTTTCTTGTTTCTTCTCACCTCTTCGTCTATTGTTTTGCACTTACAGGCTGAAAGACCGGAGGGGCGCAGAGATTATGGAAAGATGCCCGGAAGCGATGCAAATGAAAGTAA
>NW_027157355.1:770-4464 GCF_002600585.1 Cystoisospora suis
ATCTACCTATCTACCTACCTATCTATCTATCTATGCCTATATACAAATCGTAGGTAGATAGATAGATAGATAGGTAGATCGACCTCATCATGTGAGTAGCATGTCAAGATGTATAGCACTGTGTGTTTGATATCTAAAGAAAGAGAGAAAGAGAGGGGAGGGCAGGAGACAGACCGACGCCAAGACCAGTCAATAGGACTCGCAGAAAAGCCTCGATGTGCATGCAAATCACCCGTCGATGCAAGAGAAATCTACTAGTACTACTACTACACCCCCCCCTTCATCCATGTCTATCTCTCTGTCTCTTTATCTCCAGATGAATGAATGAAAATGTCCTCTGAAGCCATCCCTTGAAGGATCTATGAGGAATCGAGGCATCTCTCAGCTATTGCGCTATGGACTGACTGACAACTATCTAAACGTTTTAGAAGACTTGCCCTCCTCTTCTTCTTCTTTAGAAAGCAATCGCCGCCTTTCGGTCTGGGAGGACATGTGAGAGACACTCCGCTCGCCCTCTGTTGATCTGCACTAGGATGACGGGGAGATACAGACAAGTCACTCCCGTCAGTACTCGGCAGACAACAAGGAGGCCTCCTTATACATCAAGAAGAACAAGAGCGGAAGAGACTGTCCATGTATGTAGAGACATTCAAAGTTATTTCCTTCTTCTTCTTCCTCCTTATCAGCAGTTCTTCTTCTTCTTATTTATCCTCTTCTTGTTTAATCCTATGAGAGACTAGAAATGTTGACCTCTTATGCTCTTCTCTTTCCCACCTATTTCTCTCTCTTTCTTTCATTCTTTTCTGTTTTGCTTCCTCCCTTGTAAGTTTCTTTCTTTCTCTTTCTCTCTTTCTCTAGAGGGGGGAGTGACTGTGACGGGCTTACGGTGCATGTGGAGGGGAGGTTGCAGAGCTTCGCACTGCATTGGGGACAGACATAGGAGACGTAAGTCAGCTTGCCATGGCAAGCACACAAGGCAGCTGTACTAGCTCTCTTCAAGGAAGGAAAACCTATACGAATCAAACACGGCTGGAGACGTAACGACCTACAGAAGAAGAAGAAAAAGGGGAAAAGAAAAGAAAAGAAAAGAAAAGAAGATGTTGAGATTTCCTGGGTTACCTCCCCGCTGCTATCATTTAGATCACCTCGGTAAAAGGCGGATGTTGGGATACATACAGGGGGGGCTTACTGGGACATGCAAAGAGACAAGGAGATTTGCTTATGTTATGTTTCATCTCTCACTAAGCATGGCTTGACAGATCAACAATGAAGAAGAGCAACGAGACTTTCTCTAGGATGGAAGGAAGTTTTCCACACTACCCATGTGTGACACACAAACAACTGATACTCCGTATATACAGAGAGAAAGAAAGAGAAAGAGAAAGAGAGAGAGAGAGACAATGAAAGGTGAAAGGTGTATGCATAGATATAGACATATATAAACGATGAGAGGTGTATGTATAGGTATAGACATAAGTACTAGATTCATGTCTACATAGATGAGTTGTTTAGAGTGGCAAAATGTCTATCTCTTTGAAGTCTCATGAAAGAGATGTGCGTGTAGGCTACACGTTGTTCTTCTTCTTTCTCTTCTTTTTCTTCTTCTTCATCGTGTTTGACTTCTTACCAGGGAGGTGGATGTGTATGTTGTAGAAGGAGACTGCGAAGATGATCTCGATTTAAGGGCACCGAGTGTTTCCCTCCTGTCTCTTGGCATAATTTCTATACACATACATACACACACATACGAGATGCATATTCATACATACATTCACATATATATATATATATAAACACTATACATACATGTGCATACGCATACTTGTTCATACATGCAGTCATACAGACACCCCATACATGGACATGCATGGACATACATATGTATACATATTCATACATATACAATATGCATACATATTCATACATATACACATGCATACATATACATATGCATACACATTCATATACATACATTGACACATACACATACGCATGCAGATTGAGCTAGAAATATAGATAAGCACGAATGGCGAGTATGTATCTATTTAGACAGGAAGAAAAAAGCAGGCATCTTCACCTTTTGAAAGCTTGGGCTGCAGAGAAGAAGAGAAGGAGAAGAGAGACAAAGACGACGAGGAGAGATGGCGAACGAGGTAGAAAGAAAGAGAGAAGAGAAAAACAGATTTTGAAGGTTACCTTCAACACAAATAACTCCGCGCCAAGACAGATGACGTTGCAACAGATCGACGCTTTCTTCACTGAAGCTATGGTCTCTTCTATACACCTGGATGAGAGTCACAAGAAAGAGAAGAAAGAAGACAAGACAGAAAAGATAAAAGAGACAAGAAAAGAAAAAACAAGAAGAGAGGAGAACCGTTGGAAGACAGAGAAGGAGAAGAATGATGGGAAGTTCAGGTGAGAAGGGAAAATCGAGAAAAACTCTGTTCTCATTCGAGGTGTATGTACACCTGACCATCATCGACTTTGAGCCTGTTTAACCGTCACAACTCACACCTCTCTACAAGCGTTTCTTCATCTCCTACCGAAACGACAAAGGACATGATCAATAAATAGATTAAAGATAGATAGATATAGATAGATAGATAGATTAAAGAGAAATAGACTGAAGATAGATAGATAGATTAAAGATAGATTGAAACAGATGAGGAGTAGAAATAGGGAGGAGTGGAGGGGAAGAATAGGGAAATGTTGTGGAATTTCGTATGCTAGCAAAAACGACTGCAAGCATCAGCAAACACGAAATCAAGAATGAATAGGTTCATGTCTGGGGGGTTCCTCTCTCAGCATATATGTATATACATGTATACGTACACGCACAGTGACACATACATAGATACATACACATATATATATATATATACATAATGTACTAGTACTTTGCCACCTTTCAGCGCACATAGCTGCGCACGTATACACATACACATACATAAGCACTTATGCATCCACACATACATATTCATATGAATACAAATATAACAAATGGATATATCTTCATTCAGGCATATGAATAGGTTGAGTGGTGTCAGTGCATGCAGGGGTGCCTGCACGCATGCGTACAGGTATAGTCCCTACCCGACGTCGCATGTGCGTAGAGATCCATAGACGATAAGAACCTCCCGTGTACAATACGGCGGTACCGACGCGAACAGATCCTTAGCTAGCTATAGAAAAAGAAAGAAAGACACGGCAAAGGATGGACAGGAAGAAGAAGCTAGATCTCTTCTTTCTTGTCTTGTTTTCTCTCTTGACTTTATCTCTACTGCAAGTTCAGTGAAGCATGAAGAGAAAGGAACGAGACCAAGACATAGAAGTCTTCATGAAGCCTTATGCGTGTGTGTATGCATGTATGCCACCAAGAGAGGTGATTTGTCATACATGAGAAGTTGTAGTGTAAGTAGTGACCTACTAGTAGTCCTAGCAATGTGGATGGAGAAAAGACTACTTTGTCTCTGTAAAGACGCAACACATGTATGGATGCCTAGCGCGCCAAAGGAATGTTCTCGACTCTACGTGTCCTCTCTCCCTCTCTCTTTCTTTTCTTTCACTATATATGTATGCATATATATGTATATGTGTGTGTACGTTTGTAGACGTATGTATGTATGTATATGTGTGTATATGTAGGTATGTACATGTCTGTATATGTAAGTATGTATATGCATATGTATGTGTG
>NW_027157356.1:0-203 GCF_002600585.1 Cystoisospora suis
AAGAAGTACGCCGACGCTAAGAGACGACCCGCATCGTTTCAAGTTGGTCAAGAGGTCTGGCTTAGCACAGCCAACCTCCCAATCGAAGAAGGTTCAAAGGCGTTGCGTCATCGCTTCCGCGGACCTTTCAAGATTCTCGAACTAGTAGGCGAGAACGCAGTCAAATTGGACTTACCAGCGTCGTGGCTCATCCACCCAGTGTT
>NW_027157357.1:0-261 GCF_002600585.1 Cystoisospora suis
TTTTCTTTCTTCTTCTCGTGTTCTTTTACATTCCACACCTTCTTCTTTTCTTGCGTCTGCGTCTCTCATAGCAGGGAGCGCAGGAGGCTTGTCATTCCTGCCTGATCGTAGTTGCATCTGCATGTGATGTATACAGATCGTATACGTATACACAGCTCTTCTATATGTGTACAGGTCTATGTACGAAGGTGTGGATAATGCATGTGGATGCATTTGCATGCAGTATGTATGCATATATCAGTATGTATGTATTTTCTGTGT